>NC_139624.1:33230081-33237581 GCF_964638095.1 Poromitra crassiceps
TGGTCGGTG
Organism: Poromitra crassiceps; assembly: GCF_964638095.1. Lineage (NCBI taxonomy): Eukaryota > Metazoa > Chordata > Actinopteri > Beryciformes > Melamphaidae > Poromitra > Poromitra crassiceps. The sequence continues at coordinate 33,230,091 of NC_139624.1, forward strand.
TGCCTGTTCGGGGGGGGGGCGGACGGGAACTGGGGAGAATAGCGTGATCCTCCAACACACTACGTCCTGCCGGTGAAACTCCTCACTGTCAGGTGAAAATAAGCGGCTGGCGACTGCACATGTATCGGAGGAAGCATGTGCTAGTCGGCAACTCTCCCCAGATTGGCTGAGGGGGTGGAGCAACGGACGCAAGGGGAATTGGCCAGGTACAATTGGGGAGAAGCCGGGGGGGATAAAAAATAATAATAATACGGTAATAATAATAATAATGATGTACAACTCTGCTCAGTTAATATCAGACATCAGCTGATTCAATTTAAAGTCGCTCACCGTCTCCACTACTCTAAGCAAAAATTACACAAGATCTATCCTACTATCTCACCACTGTGTGAAAGATGTCAAGTGTCGGAGGGCACACTGTCTCATGCCTTCTGGTTCGGCCCTTCACTGACGGGATTCTGCGCCAGAATATTTGACTGGTACTCTAAGGCCTACGGGGTGGCCCTTCAGACGGAGGCAGAACTCGCCATCTTCGGCTGCTCGGAGTCCTCTCTGAACTTTCCTACAGCTGTGCAACAGTCTCTGACACAGGGGACAACTGTCGCCAAAAAACAAATTCTGAAGGAATGGAAATCTCCCTCTCCACCCTCTTTCCAATTGTGGTTGACGGACATGACCTCTGTTATACGCATGGAGAGACTTAGGTTCCTGAGAACCAATGCACTTAGAAAATGTATAACTATCTGGGACCCATTTTTAGTCTACCTCAACGAGGCTAGGGGTGACGGGTGACTCACCCGGCTGGCTTCCCATAGACCCCTTGAGTGAGATCCCAGGTATACCGTTGACAAGAACATAAGATTGAACCTTACGTAGGTGGCTGGCGGCACCACTTTGTAATGTTGATTATATTTTTTGTTTTGTTTTTGTTTTGCTTTTCATTTCGTTCCCCTGTGTCTGAGCCTGTTTGTCTGTTTTGTCTTGTTTGTGTTCTATAAAAATTTAAAATGTGAAATAAAATAATAAGAATAATAATAATAATAATAATGATAATAAAGTAACCACGCCGGTTTCACACTTGTGCTGAAAATCCGTACATTTAATAGAATGCTGACAAGCACATGTAAACTTCTGACCTCCTTTTCCATAGAGATGTGACTGCTACTAAATATACTTTCTACCTCTGGAGAAGAGTGACACTGCAACACTGTCAGCCTGGCTCACTGTGCTCCATGCTGCTTCACTACTGTCCTGGGGTTTGTGGCTTTAGTAATGGGCCCCTGGCTGCACTGCTCTGTGTGTGTGTGCTCTCTGTGTGTGTGTGTGTGTGTGTGTGTGTGTGTGTGTGTGTGTGTGTGTGTGTGCGTGTGCGTGCGTGCGTGCATGCGTGCGTGTGTGTCTGTGTGTGTGTGTGTGTGTGTGTGCGTGTGTGTGTGTGTGTGTGTGTGTGTGTATGTCCCACATAATAGTCTGTTGGAGGTCTACAGAGGACTTGTCCCTGGCTGTGCTGTGATGGGCAGCTTAGCGCTTTGCTCCAGGCCTTTGCTCTTACCAGAGCAGCCACACACAAACACATACGCACGCGCACACACACTCATACACACACACCTGATTGACAGAGCATGCTGAGTGCTGAGCTGTCACTCACACACCGCTTTCTCTCTCTAGCGCACATACACCCACACAGACCAGATACACACAAACCCACACACACGCACGCACACACACACACACGCGCGCGCGCACACGCACGCAAGCACGCACGCACACATACACAAACACACACACACACACACACACGCGCACACACGCGCACGCATGCAAGCACGCACGCACGCACACATACACACACACACACACACACACACACACACACACACACACACACACGCACACACACACACACGCACACACACAATGACCAATGACATTCTTGGTAGTTGTCAAATGTAAGACTTCGCACCCACAACACAGCCGGGAGCTTAGCATTGTTGCTTGTGTCAAGCACACAAAGAACACACTGATAACTGTTAGCAGGAGACAAGTGTCGGTTTGTCAAACAGAGTTTCAAAAGACATTTTTACCCTCATTAACTGCTCATTCAATCCTTTGCTTGTTCACCTTTTCTAGGCCTCCTATCCTCTGCATAATGCAGGATGGTATTAACTGCTAAGTGGCTCATTAAGAATACATCTGAGCTCAGAGAGCATGCGAGAGAAATCAAGTTATCTGTACATGAACATAAAAACACTTGAGATGATATTTTAAAACCCGGTTCAACACTTACTCGTCAAAAGCTGCTGTAGGGTACATTGAGTACAGCAGCACTCAGTTGTGTGATCACTTGTCTTAGAGGGGAGGAAATAAAAGATGGGCTTTCTTCTTCACAGACAAAGACATCTGGTGAAGTTGATCAATTTCACCTGGTTTTTCATAAAGGCAGGTTCAGAGAATACAGCTCAAGATTTAACAGCAGGCATGTCTAAATGCTGTATGCTCAACAAAAAGCTCCGTGGGATGAAAATACATAGTCGGCAGCTTCAGTGAACTAGGATGCGTTGTGTTGCGGGCCATGAGCTGACCCAGCTTGTCTAGGTGTTGCGGGCCATGAGCTGACCCAGCTTGTCTAGGTGTTGCGGGCCATGAGCTGACCCAGCTTGTCTAGGTGTTGCGGGCCGTGAGCTGACCCAGCTTGTCTAGGTGTTGCGGGCCATGAGCTGACCCAGCTTGTCTAGGTGTTGCGGGCCATGAGCTGACCCAGCTTGTCTAGGTGTTGCGGGCCATGAGCTGACCCAGCTTGTCTAGGTGTTGCGGGCCGTGAGCTGACCCAGCTTGTCTAGGTGTTGTGGGCCGTGAGCTGACCCAGCTTGTCTAGGTGTTGCGGGCCATGAGCTGACCCAGCTTGTCTAGGTGTTGTGGGCCGTGAGCTGACCCAGCTTGTCTAGGTGTTGTGGGCCGTGAGCTGACCCAGCTCGTCTAGGTGTTGTGGGCCATGAGCTGACCCAGCTTGTCTCGGGCAAAGACCCTGCAGCTGTTGAGTAGGACTGTTGGCAGCACAGGACAAAGCCCTGAGGCTGTGGCTGAGCCAGGTCAGTCTAGTCTCCGCTCCCACACCGTTCTCCACCTACCAATCGTCTGGGAAAATACATAGATTTTTTGGGGAAGTAGTAAATAGTTTGAACGGTGGCAAGAACGGCCGCTTACAGACCTATGCCCTCACCCCGATGCTCTGTGACAATCTCCCCCCATTATCCTCCATAGTGAAACAAAGTGGAGATACAGCGATGCACTTTGTAACATGGAGACAATTTCAAACATTGAAAATGGATGTCACGAGCAATGTTCCATGATTTGATTCCGTTTTGAGTTTACAAGCACACGGCTTCTGCATGTCACCACCCCTTCTGCATGTCACCGCCCCTTCTGCATGTCACCGCCCCTTCTGCATGTCTCCGCCCCTTCTGCATGTCACCGCCCCTTCTGCATGTCACCGCCCCTTCTGCATGTCACCGCCCCTTCAGCACGTCACCACCCCTTCATCATGTCACCGCCCCTTCTGCATGTCACCACCACTTCATCATGTCACTGCCCCTTCTGCATGTCACCGCCCCTTCTGCATGTCACCACCCCTTCATCATGTCACCGCCCCTTCTGCATGTCACCACCCCTTCTGCATGTCACCACCCCTTCTGCATGTCACCGCCCCTTCTGCATGTCACCGCCTCTTCTGCATGTCACCACCCCTTCTGCATGTCACTGCCCCTTCTGCATGTCACCGCCCCTTCTGCATGTCACCACCCCTTCTGCACGTCACCGCCCCTTCAGCACGTCACCGCCCCTTCTGCATGTCACCCGGCCCTTCTGCATGTCACCGCCCCTTCTGCATGTCACCGCCCCTTCAGCACGTCACCGCCCCTTCTGCATGTCACCGCCCCTTCTGCATGTCACCACCCCTTCTGCATGTCACCACCCCTTCTGCATGTCACCACCCCTTCTGCATGTCACCACCCCTTCTGCATGTCACCACCCCTTCTGCATGTCACCGCCTCTTCTGCATGTCACCACCCCTTCTGCATGTCACCGCCTCTTCTGCATGTCACCACCCCTTCTGCATGTCATCACCACTTCATCATGTCACTGCCTCTTCTGCATGTCACCACCCCTTCTGCATGTCACCGCCCCTTCTGCATGTCACCGCCTCTTCTGCATGTCACCACCCCTTCTGCATGTCACCACCACTTCATCATGTCACCGCCTCTTCTGCATGTCACCACCCCTTCTGCATGTCACCGCCCCTTCTGCATGTCACCGCCTCTTCTGCATGTCACCACCACTTCATCATGTCACCACCCCTTCTGCATGTCACCGCCACTTCATCATGTCACCGCCACTTCATCATGTCACTGCCCCTTCTGCATGTCACCACCCCTTCTGCATGTCACCGGCCTTTCTGCATGAAGGGCTGCCCTAAACACTCTCCATTGCTTCTGTGATGCTTTTTCTCCCTCCTTTATTTACTCTCAAATTGTTTCCAGCCAGTTTGAACAAGGAAAGCTGTGGGAAAGTTCTCAGTCTCTAGTTGAGCGAAGCGGATCGAGACTGAGAACTGAGTCTAAGGTCAGGCTGTGAGGCTCAGAGAGACAGAGAGTAGACAAAAACCCTGACCAACCCACTGACTGTCAGACAAGAGAAACTGATTGACGGGAACAGAACCAACCTTCTGCGGTGATCTGGACGTGGAGACAGGTGACTGCGACCTCATGTTCTTCACCGAGGAGCCTGCTGACAACCAGACGAAAGAGAGGGGAGGAAAGAGAGAGAGAGAGAGCGAGAGAGAGAGAGAGAGAGAGAGAGAGAGAGAGGGCGGGGGTGGGATTCAAATTAGAGGAGCATTTTCCACCAGTCACCAGGATGACACAGCATAAATCACACAAACATACACACATAGAGCTGAGAGGGCTGCTAACTTAAAGCATCAATGAATCAAATAAGCGCTGATGTGGTGCAGGTCCTTTTAGGCTGCCTTAAGCGCTTTCTACATCCAACAGCTGTTTGTTCTCTATGCAGTGAGGGCAAAAAAACAAAAACTCCACGGGCTTATTACGCTGCTGGGCAGTGCAATACATCAGCAAGCACTGGGGAATAAGTCAACTCTGTAGCATCTGTAAATACATGAATAACTAAAACAGAGGTCGGGTCGATGGTGCAGAAAACTGTTGTTGAAATGTATGACATGCATTTCTCAAGGGAGGGTGGAAAAAAAACAAATCCAAGAATTGACTGGAATTTCAATGGGATTGACTTGGGCCCTCTAAAAGTCCAAAGAGATTTGCACACTTGTTCTCAGCTGGACTGAAACATAAAACATCAACATTTGAAGCAGGTTAGTAGAGTATTATCATTCATGTGGTTGTTAACAAGAGAGAAAAGCCAGGGGGTTGGGGGTGGGGGTGGGGGCAGTAGCTGAGAGCAGCAGATAGGAAGACACCAGAGCAGAGGAGGTGAGAGGAGAAAGCGCCAGGTGTCAACAGCCGGAGCGGAGAAAATTAGTACCATTCCTCAGCGGTGGATTTATTTTGCGGTTGGCCAGTTTACCTGAGTACGGTGGCCTAGGAGGGACAGGGGGGCAAAAGAAGTATGGAGGGCCCTCTTTGACACTGTCTAGGCTCCAGCTACTGGGCGTGGCTCTCACTTGGGTACAGCACACAGAAACATCACACATCAGTCAACAGGTCATCGGGTCACACAAGACAACATGGACAACACAGTGATCACAATACACATTATGTTGACAGGGATGCCATGATAACTGACAGTGTAGTAAAAATGATCAATGGATTATTATCATATGTTGCGAATACATTCTGCTCTACAAAGCCAAGTTGCAGTGACCCTCTCCCTCTCCCACCCCCCCTCCTGTGCAATCACAGATCAAGACTAGGGTTTAGATTTCATATCAACAAAAAATATACAATTGAATTTATACTAAACTATATGTCATCCACTTGAGTGCCAACAATACTTTTGGAGGGACTCTCAGTGTCATGCTCTCATGCTACTGTATCTGCTGTTCAGCTTTTTAGGGCAGCATGTGAACCTGGTGAAGTCTTGAACATGACATTGACATTGACTTCATGGTACATTTTCCGTTGGACTGATTTGTCTTTTTCTCCTTCCTCTCACTCTGTCGCTCTCCCTTTCTCTCACTGTTGGTGCTGATGTTTTATATCCATGTGTGTTGTTTGTGTTGTTTTTAAAATGATGTACTCTTGGAAGCTAAACCCTTGGGCTAAAAAAAGAAAAAGGAAGACGTTAGAATTTAGATTCTAAATGATAAGCCTGCAGTAGCCTGACACTGACTTGGCCACAGATCAGAGTTCAAAAGCAGAGTTCCCCCAATAAGAACGGAAATCATGTTGAGAGCGCTTCCATTGTGCACAAAACACAGCGCACAGAGCGTTTTTTCGTGCTTTGTTTTGTTTTCTCCTGCAGTCGCGTGCAGTACAGTTCAGGACACAATGAACACACGGACGGTGGCCAGCAGGTTTCGTCTGTTTGATGATGTTGACTGTAAACATGAAAGCCAGATTATTGGCAATTCTGGCAGCAGTGGAGGTTGAAGATCCCTCTGGGAGGAGAAGAGGTAGGAGGAGTGAAAAGACAAGCAGCGCGCTTTTCCTCCAAATGTTCAACTTTTTTCAGCTTAAAACGCCCAGAGCGCTCCGCCAAAAACATTAGACGCCACCAGCGCTTAAACGCCAGGGGCCGGTTGCACCAAGTGGTCTTAACTATGCCTGGTCGTAACTCCTAGGTCGGTCTTAGTTAAGACCAGTCTTTAGAGTGGATTTACGCCTGTTGCAACAATAGGGCTTACGTCTGGTCTTAACTACGCTGGTCGTAGCAATGCGCGTCCATGTGAATTGCCGGGGAATGCCCCCTGATTGGGCCAAAAATGTGCCTCGCGCCGTCACCCACTACTGTATGTGCGTCACTACACCCTCCCTCCTCCCACCCCCCTCCTCCTGTAGAAGCCCCGGGGGATTAGTGTCAGGCAGTCTGAATGAAATTGAATGTAACGTTCCCAATTCTATGTATTAAATTCTAAAAAACGACCCTCAACATTTGGGAAGGCTAAGCCACACAACTAGTTCGTTATAATCTAACATCATGCTTCAAAGGCGACTTTTACGACGATGAGGACGGTACTCAATTACAGCAGGTCTCCGCTGATAGACACGGAGATCTCTGTTACAGGCAGGCACTACGCCTCCTCCTGACCAGGCGTAAGAGTTACGCCTGGGCGTAGTGAAAAGAAGGCTTAAGCCCTCTTGGTGCAACCGGCGTAGCTGTTAGGTCGTAAAGTTACGACCAACTTAGCTTAAGACCAGTCGTAAGACCACTTGGTGGAAAGAGGAAAGAGGAGCGTCTTTACATAGAGGATGAATTGCAGAAAGGCGCTGGCAGCTCCAAAAGTGCGTTGGGTGTGAACGA
>NC_139624.1:33242581-33277581 GCF_964638095.1 Poromitra crassiceps
GGTCAGGACTTTGGATACAGGGAAATTTGATTGACAGAAATCGGTTCAGAATTGGGGATTACAGACGAGGAAGAGTTATGTTCAGACATGCATTCTGATACACACACACTCGCGGCCTGTCACCATTACACACACACACACACACACACACACACACACACACACACACACACACACACACACACACACACACACACACACTCACTCTCACATCATTTCAGCCATAAAAAGAATCTTGTTGGCAGCCTCCATGTATCTAGACTGGCTGGTGTGAAAGTGCACGGAACCAGCTGAAAAACAAAATAATGTGCATGTATCATTCTCATGTCTGGTCTGAACCAAGGAATCAGACTATCAGGTCTGAAAATGACTTCAGAGAAATGGGATTCAGCCCAGTCTCTGCCGCAGCACAAACACAGCTCGATGGGCTGGATTGTTGTTGTCACATGCCCACTAGGCTGAAAACCTAACCGTCAGTTTCCAGGTTCAGGTGGTGCAGGAGTGCGAGAGCGACATGATGAAAGGAGGGGGAGTCGCTATTTATGTGAACAACAGATGATGCAACCCTGGACACATTACGGTCAAATAAAGTGTGTGTGTCTGTGTGTGTGTGTGCGAGAGCGCGCGTGCGTGCGTGCGCGTGCATGCGTGTGTGTAGTCCGGACATCAAACTGTAAAGTCTCCGTTCATATTACTTGCCCAGAGAGTTATGATTGTGTTTATGTTCCTCACACAGCTAATACGTCGTGGACTGTTTTGACTCAGTCAACTCAGTGTGCAAGACAGACTCTTTTTTTTTCCAACACTGCACCACGTGACGACCAGTCGACGTAACATCGACTTTATTGATATAAACATCGACTTGAAAAAATCAGGAGTCGTGCAACCCCTAATACACACACACCTACACTTGCTCAAACCTTCTCCGCATTTGCACAAACAACTTCTCATCTCATGCTGACTATAGATTATGATCCATTAGTGAGTGCGATAGCTTTGATGCTATCATAAGAGTGTGAGATACCCATCTCCATACCCATCGGCTTCCATTCAGGTAACGCCGCCTCTGCAATCATTCTCGACAGTCTTTATGGGTAGACAGAGGCCATTTTCATAAGGGCACCGCCCGCTGCAAGCAGCTTGCCAAGGGAGAGTGTATAGGCTTCCATAAACGTCTTCATATATTCTTACTTTTATGATGTGGATCAGGCAGAAACAAATTGGCACATCCGCGTGCGGCAAGATAGGAGGGTGGAATGAGAGGACGTTAGATAGTCGCACTCCACTGTGGTAGAAGCTATGGTCTAGGCTGGGCTGAGTGGGCTCGACTGGAGATTTGTCTTGAGGGCTAAAAGGCACTCTCTACAGAGCTGTAATCATCTCCATCGTTCTCTCAGCAGCATCTGCCTCCCCGTCTCAGCCCATTCCATCTTTTTATCTACGCGCATTTTGTATTCTCTCCCGGACTTTCCTCCACTTTTCCATCTCATCCCAGTCTATCCACCTGTCTCCTCGCTCTGTCTCATCCGACTCTCCTGCAGCTGTCCCTGGTGTACTGGAAGCCCAGCTGCGGCGTAACAAAACCTCACTAAGCTCTACAGGCAGGGTGTCCCAGTGGTGTGAGAGAACATCTCGTCGCTGAAAGGTCACAGGCTCAGTCCCCATGTTCAGTATTCACCTACATGGCTATAATTGAATGCATTGTAAATGGAGTTTTGTTGCAGAGTGCCAGTCTTACCTCTGGCGCTGGAAGGGGCTGAGCTGGTGACATTGGGCGAGGCAGAATGGTTGGAGCTGAGGCTTGAGGTAGATGGGCTGGGCTGCAGGGCGGAAAAAACAACAAGAACTGATTATCATCAGTAACTACTGTATGAACAAATGATACACAACAACATAAATCAGCTTAGTTTATGATGCTACTGTAAGTCTTCAGGGTTATGTGGATGGTCTGGAAGGGTGCCAGTTTGAATCCCTGGACAAGTTGTGCAAATCTGAGTTGTGGGGAGTAAATGAGTAATACTCTCTCCTCAATTAAGTACCGCTGAAGTGCCCTTGAGCTTTCGCCTAATTCCAGAGTAGCTGTCGGCCAAACATAGAAGATCATGGTAGAACTAGGCAGCTCCCACATATGGATGTAGAAGATCATGGTAGAAGAACTAGGCAGCTCCCACATATGGATGTACATAAGAGTATGTGAGACAGAGCGCTGCTGAAACAGGGCTACAAACTCAGCAAGTCTTCCACGGGTAAATGACGGCTGGGAAAAAAAGGTAATTGAAGACCGGGCCGAAAGTGCAAGGATGCCAATTAACTGTAGCTATCCCATTATATTTCCTGCAGGCTTCATTCTCTAAGTGTTATTGTAATGGCTTACCTGATGTTAGCTTTGCTATTAGTTTACCACACACACAGCCTGGTAAACTAATAGCAACATTATAAGAAGGCAAAGGTTCTTTTTTATCTCGTTATTTGTGCTTATCATTTCACATAATAGGCCTTAACGAGCTATAGTCATTAATGGAGTCAGCGGTGCAGGTCTTCTCCGTATTATAGCTGAGTATTTGTGGATGGATGGTGTTTTAACCTCTTGTTTGTTCCTTTTATCTTACAGCACTTTGTAACTTGAAATGCTCTGGAAATATAATCAATCATCATCATCATCATCATCATCACCACCATCTTTCAGTCAATTGCATTGGTCTTCATATAACGGTAATGCAGGTGAGGTGGGATCGCCGCCTACATGCTTCACACCATCCTGCTTCTCTGCCAGGTGCAGCAAACAGCTTGCCAGCAGTTGTCAGCAGCTTTGTGAATTGGGACAAATCTTGTTGAGATCACTGCCTAACTCCAGTGAGCTCCCTGGACAGACCACACAAAGAACACTGCCTAACTCCAGTGAGCTCCCTGGACAGACCACACAAAGATCACTGCCTAACTCCAGTGAGCTCCCTGGACAGACCACACAAAGATCACTGCCTAACTCCAGTGAGCTCCCTGGACAGACCACACAAAGAACACTGCCTAACTCCAGTGAGCTCCCTGGACAGACCACACAAAGAACACTGCCTAACTCCAGTGAGCTCCCTGGACAGACCACACAAAGAACACTGCCTAACTCCAGTGAGCTCCCTGGACAGACCACACAAAGAACACTGCCTAACTCCAGTGAGCTCCCTGGACAGACCACACAAAGGAGTGTCTCTGTATTTGACATAATCACGACAATTTGGTTCCCGAACAAGTAGAGAGGAAGAGGGAGACAGCCTGAGGGAGCGAGGGCAAGAAGAAAGGAGGATTAAAGTGATAAATTAAGAGAGGAAAGTATTGAAGGTGAGATTGGTAGGGAGCAGGAGGGTAAATGTTCAGATGTGGACTCAATCTACTACCTTCAGAGGGATTCAGCTGAGCCTCTGTGTGTGTGTGTGTGTGTGTGTGTGTGTGTGTGTGTGTGTGTGTGTGTGTGTGTGTGTGTGTGTGTGTGTGTCTGTCTGTCTGTAGGCGTGTAGGTTTGTGTGTGTGAATATGTGTGTGTGTGTGTGTGTGTGTGTGAGAGAGAGAGAGAGAGAGAGAGAGAGAGAGAGAGAGAGAGAGACAGTACCTGCATGTTGAAGACTTCGTCCGAACTCTCTGATTGCCCTGTGATGTTGCTGACTTCGTTGGAGGCCTGAGACGACAGAGATGACGAGGAGTAGCGGTTCACAGCAGGGTAGCTGAGGGGACTGAGGGAGAGGGCGAGAGAGAGAGATGATTATAACACGTTTTCAGTAAAGTGGGACTACACGTTAGGACACGTTGCAGTTCATTACCTTTGAGAGGTTTCACTCACCGAGAATAAAATGTGAGTCATAGAGAGTCAGTTAGACAGACAGACGGGCAGAGACACAAGACGAATAGGGAGAAAGAGAAGCAGACGATGTCAGATTAGAAGATAACGTGCAGGAATCACAATATCTGATCAAGACAACGCAAGACTAGAAGATAACATGCAGGAATCACTTATCACAATATCTGATCAAGACTTTAAGAAAATAGATAGAAACCAAGCAAAATGAGAGCAATCTCCCAATCCCCCCAACCCACCCCCCCCCCCCCAAAAAGAAAAGAAAAAAATTGGTATTGGCAGACCAGAACAGAGCACCAAAAAAAGCAAACCCCAATAAGAGAAATGTCAGAGAGATTGAGGTGTGTGTGTGTGTGTGTGTGTGTGTGTGCGTGCGCCCCCCTGGGATGAGGTGGTGGAGGTAGAATGTCGCAAGTAGACAGGATGGCAGGGTCACTGAGCATATCAAAACACAGACACACACACACAGGTCGCACATGTACACACACACGTGTACACACACACACAGGTCACACATGTACACACATACGCACAGCGTCGCACACACACACGCGTGTGTGTACACACACGTGTGTACACGCGCGCACACACACACACACACACAGTTCGCACATGTACACACAAAGACAAATAGGCACACACACACACACACACACACACACATTGCACGCGCACACACATAGTCTGCCTGCTGGGGGTGCCAGTCGCTCGCCCACCTACGCCCAGATGGAGCCACACCGGTACAGAAAAAGGAAGGAACCAGAGAGCAAAGGAAACCAGTGTGATGTTCGAGGTGAGGTGGGGAAAAAGTCAAGATAAGTTGAAGGCAGAAGAGTGCAGTGTATGATGTCATGAATAGAGTTGCCACCATTAACCCATTAATCCATAAATGGATTGCCAGAAAATTAATCGTCAACTATTATTTATAATCGATGAATCGTTTAGACTATTTTTTAAGGAAAATAAATACAATTATCTCGTTCCAGCTTCTTAAATGTGAATATTTTCTGGTTTCTTTAGTCTTCTACATGTATGACAGTAAAATTATTATCTTTTGGGTTGTGGACTGTTGGTCAAAAGAAGATATTTGAGGGTTTGTGGTAAAACGTGATCAACATTTTTCACACATTTTATAGACCAAACTACTAATTGATTAGTCGAGAAGAAAATAATCGACAACTTAAATCCATCATGAAAATAATCGTCGGGTAGGAGGACTGCAAGTTGCAGTCCTACTCATGAGAAAGAGTAATGGGAAAGAGTAAGGTGATATGAGTGAAGAGAAGAATTGAATGTTCAAATCCAGAATCTGTGTTGCCATATATATTTACGGTATCTCTCGAGATTGACATGGGGAAATAGCTGCCCAATGCCCCGCCCCCACACACACCCCTCCCTCATTGTAATTCAACACAGGCACATTTTTCAGGGGACATTTTTCGTCAATCTGTAAAAGCAACAGAAATGTAAATAAAAAAAGTAAATAACATTGCACGCTTTCAAAGATCATAGATTTCCCTTGACAGTTCAATCAGAGAGATGCAAGAAATAAGCAAAGACGCTGACGGTGGATGTGGATGTGGCATTTGAAAGAAAAAGGGAGAAGAGGAAAAACAGTTTGTCACCTGCGCCTAGCAACCCCTCTGCCAGCGTCTGGGCTGATGATGTTGGGCACAGAGTTCCTGCATGTGCGTGGGCTTCCGTTGGTGAAGTGCACCGGGCTGGCGCGCACGTACGCCGGAAACTCCTGGGGTTTTCATTGGAGAGGAGAAAGTGCACGTGATTATCTGCTTCATTGTGCCAGCGTGAAGTATGCAAATGAAAGGCACTACTGCAGATGCCGGAGGGGTGCTTAACGAGTGGGGGGGGCTTTCTTAACCCCTTTGCCAAGAAATCTCAACACGGCAGTCAGCTTGAGTTGTCGCATAGATTCATGCTTTCGTTGAGACTTGAAGACTTGAATTGATGAATGGAGCAGAGATGGTGTAAAACAGGCACGGGCAACTTTGATGATAGAAAGGGCCACACACAAAAAATCCTCGCTACCAGAGGGCCAGATTGTGACCGTGCACTTCCACCAGTAGTCTACTGTAACACCATCACTCCCAATTATAGCTACTAATTTGATGAAAAGGACTGGTTATCAAAGTTTATTATACCAACATTTATATTTTTCATATTCAAATTTAGTAATTCTTCCATTCAGATGACACCAGAAACTTTGCTCTCGCTTTAAAACAGTCCGCTATAGCAATTTGATGGGGTACATCACCCAAATATGTCATATTAATCAGATAAGTAATGTTGCATGTGCATCCTGGATATAGTTTGTTACAATAGCGTTAGCTCAAATGCTAATGTTAAACAGCATTTGGATGGACAATGCTAATGCCATTAGCGCCATGTTCTGGGCTGTACAGTAAAATAAAAACACATTTGGGTGGTCTAACTTAACCAAACCAAAAATGTCCATTCGCCTTGTAAAAACAAAAGAAAAGGAAATTGACCCAGGGGCCACATTGAGTGAGGTCGTGGGCCACATGCGGCCCGTGGGCCGCCAGTTGCCCACCCAACCTGTAGGATTAAGATTATTTTTAATTAAAAAAACTGTTTAACTCATCCCTACCTGTATGCCCAGACTGGATTTCATCAGGTGAAACTGGTCCACTAACTTCTTATGCAGAGGTCTCATATCCTGGGGAACAAACTTCTCATGCACGGCGAGGCCATACTCCAGGATGTGCGCCTGTAAGACAGAAACCAGTTAATGTCTGTTGATTCTACAAATAGACCAACCTGCCGACACGAGGTGTGAACCATGTCAAAACTAAAGGCTTTTAATTATTGCTCAACTTCTTTATTTCCAAACAAGAATTCAAACGATGTTCACTTGCTCCTACTGCATAGAATAAGGTTGCAGGTCAGCATATTCACTGCAGAAACAACCATTTTAAGTAAATGTTTTAATTTGTATTTTCCTTGTTTCCATGTTAGAAGTTGAACCAGTTGAACAGAGCTGCTTTTAAAAATAAGGTAGCCCATCCTTGTTCACCACCAAGTTTAAGTTCAATTTCAAGTTTCGGCACAGGTGATTTCCCCCCCCTGACCTTTACAAGCATTAGTGTAGCAGTGAACATAATTAAAACATGTATTCATGCACTATTAAATGTAGACATCACAGGTTCATCTGCATCATCTGCACCTGTTCAAACATGAGCTCCCTCAGTCTGCCGATCTTCTCGCCGTCCTCAGGGTGGTTCATAATGTAGTCCTTTGCAAAAAAGGCCTGTGTGCAAAAGGCAGAACATCTGTTACTTACACAGGAAGGTGAATCTGAATCCCTGAATCTGAATTTGAATCCACACTGGGCTGACACAGTGAATTAGTGGCCAGTTTGTCAGTGGCCAGTTTATTTGAATTCTGGAAAAACATTAATGGACAAATTAAACAACTGAGCAAACAGAGCATACTAACATCAAACTGCTCCAAATGGAAAGGAATATTTTAGTTTGGGATATTGTGAGTTGTTCAGCACAAGAATAAAGGTATAAAAGCTGTTGAAAACAGAAAATAATAATAACATCATGCCCATCTGGAATTGTTGGTGAATGAACGCTTTCCGTTCATCCACGGACAGACTATCGCACGCGTCATGTCTCTGTGCGCCTCGCACATCCCACTGTTGTTCTCAAGCTGTGTCAGTAATCACACGTGTGGCATTACTTTCCACGTTTTGATGGTGCCGACTTGCTGGAGAGAGAGAGCCTTTCACCTCCGTCTCTATTAGCGTGCTGTCGTCTGCTGTACTCATACAAGTGTGTTGCAGGGAGAAAATGGCAAAAATGTATTTACAATCCGGTGTAAAAAGTCCAATATTGTTCTTGAACAGCTATGCAAGTGATACTTTAGTGACAAAATGTGGTTCTGGAGACACTACTGTAGTGTATATATACCACAGAAGAGGTTTTGAGATGTTACAGTATGTCTGTCTGTCTGTCTGTATGTCTGTCTGTTTGTGTGCGGACAGATTTTGCGAGCATGATAGCATCAAAACCGTGCAAGATGCAGTCAGGAAACTTTACAGGTGTGTAGTTGACTTCAAAATGAAGGCGGAGTTAGAGATGGGTGTGATCCATATTTGTTTTAAGTCGCGGGCATCGCGGCTGGTGTGATTCCATCGCAAGATGGTCTCTAGTTAAAATATTTGATTGATAAATATATCAGTAGGTTAATTATTATACAAGATAAAATACTGATAAGCAATATAAAATGTTGTGTCTGGAGTTGGCGGTGAACTGCCAAACCGCAGGGGGGTGCTACTTCTTCCCCGCGGTAAGAACATTTCAGTAGCGTCTCAGGCACAGCCCCGCAGGATTATATTCATTTGATTTTAACTTAACTCAGATTTGGTCTCATATTCTAAAATAATCGGTCGTCATGGATTCACATCACTGCTTAGATCATACTCGATGATGGCTTGCTTTCCCAGACATTTCCCTCAAAAAGACGATTCAGAGCAGATACGATGGAAAACGCAGAGGTCTGCTTTGAATGATGACAAGTGTTTGTGTCGCATTCGTACATTAATCGCCAGCTCCCTGCTGTTTACAATGCTGTGACACCTGCAATGTGACGAGAGATTACAGTGAGTCCTTTTCCATATGCACACAAAACTAACCAATGAAAGACCTGACTCACAATCTGCTTTCAGATCTGCCACAGGAGGGGGAAAAGGACTCAAAGGTTCTGTGTGAGGGGAAGGTCCCCAAAAGATCAGCATGGGTCCTCTTCCAAGGACACGACTGCCTACAGTATCTCCAAACAGAGAGTACCAGATGAGAGTCAAAGAGCAGGGCTGCCCACTCACACGTTTCTGGCGTGTGACACTCTTTCACCTTCAATCTCACATGCTCACTCTGCCCAAACAAGAATCACACCAATGAACACTGACTGGCTGCAGTCGCCACATGTCGCCACATGTCCTCCAGAGCAGCAGCAGCAGCAGTCACACTGTGTCTCTCTCTCCCTCTCTTTCTCTCTGTGTGTCTCCCCCCCCCCCCCCCTCTCTCCCTCCCTCCCTCTCACATGTGCACATATAAAGGACAGCGAGTGCAGTGAAAATCCCCCCCCAATTTTGATAACAGAAAAATCTTTTCAGGATACCCAGATCCATGTTTAAATTAACGTGCCTCCGTGCGCGCATGGAGAGGAGAGGAGGATTTCAGTCTGTCCTGTCTGCTGATTATCAGTCTCACCAAACCAACCTGCCATATCCTGATCTCGCTGCTCATCAAACTCCACTTCAAGGATACAAGAGGAGAGGAGAGGAGATGCTCACTGCTTCAAAAACAAACACACACACACACACACACACACACACACACACACACACACAACACACACACACACACACACACACACACACACACACACACACACACACACACACACGCTCACACACTACCCAATAATACACAGATCTGCCCACCAGCTGAACACTATTATACCAGACAAATACCATTCTCAGATGTCTATCTTTATCAAAAGACCATGTTGTTCCACCCTTGCATACTGTATATTAGTATGCAGTGCATGTGACTTCCCTCTCCTCCCATATTAAAAACATCTAACACAGGTGGACAGGAAATGAAAAACGCACGTGAAAGTAGCTTTTTATTAGCTGAATATGATTACACCTTATAAAGGCCATGCGATGTACACTATATATTATGCAACATCATTGTTCAGTGCCAAGGTGGTCATTTCAAAGAGAGGAGTGCAATGTTTCACCAGGAAATTCTATACCAGGACCTCTGGAAAAGCCAGGCAAAATAATCAATAATCGTCTGTGAATGATGGAGATTCATGGTGGGGCTGCGGGGAGCAGGAGCTCGCCATGGAGTGGCTCAGTCAATCATTAGAAAAGTCCAATTAGAGATTGAACACAGAGGGGAGGGAAATAAATCAGACAGCATTCTCCCTCAAGGGTTCCAACTCAAACTAAAGCAATAAATCTGAATATTAATAACGACAATTTGTCCTTCATTTGTAGAGGAGCGAACCGCCACAGCTGTCAATCGGCATTACGCAAATAAAATGAATAGATTTATGATGCCTTCCGCGAGGTATTCCCTGCGATATTCCTCCAAGAAAAATGAGTGTTGCTATGAATGGCGGCGTGATTGCTGAAGATAAATTAATCCCCAGTGCAATCCAGCTCACACAGAATAATAGCAATACAGTATGTGTCATTCTGTATGGTATGAAAGTACCCATTATTTCAGATTGTTTTTCTTCTGCTATTGATGTGATCGCTGCGCTGCATACTTGCACTAAGTCAAATTCCTCGTTTGTAATCTGATTACTCACTATGTCTATTAAAATGAATCTTGAATCTTGATAAGTAACAACCACCACACTGCTGCTTAAAGCAGCTGTTACTTGTTACAGTAATATCTCATAATAAATGGCACCGAGACAGATTCCTATACACTTATTGCACTTGGCGAATGGAGTCATTCTGATCCTGCCAACAGTGGATTAGAGTAAGAGACTGATCTATAAATACTGTATGTTGGGGGTTCAGTTATTCTTTATGGTACCATTTCTCTTACAGAATAATGGGGGGTATACAGTATGGGGTGGAGAGCACTTCACTTCACCAACCCTTGCCTCTGTTGCTCAATCAAGTATCTTTCTATGCTTAATAGGCTACCTCTACACAGAGGCACACACTTCTACACACAACCCAACATGCCCACGCAAACACACACACACACACACACACACACACACACACACACACACACACACACACGGGCACACGCACACACACACACACACGCAGCTCCCAGTGGGTAAGTGTGGTTGCTATGCGACACTGAGAGCGAGTCACTGAGTGAAGGTAAGAGCCATTTTCCTCAGTAGATTCTTGGTCCTTCTTTTCTTCATTTTGTGCTCCTCTCGGTTAAGAAATTGCACTCAATAAAATGATGTTATCAAGCAGCCATCTGATTGTTGGTCAGTAACTGGTCAGTAACTGGTCAGTAACTGGTCAGTAACAGGCTTGGCTGTTTCAATTTCCCCCCTATCGATACATTCATGTGTCTGCTACTACTTCACTGTATAATATTTAGGGCTGACCAAAATTATTCGAAGCTTCACTCGTTGCCATGGTAATTGACGTCCAAATCATTATTTGAATGCTTCTGTTTTTGTTTGTTTGTTTTAGATTCCTTTTGAAATAGTGATCCTCCA
The DNA here is from genome assembly GCF_964638095.1 of Poromitra crassiceps. Classification (NCBI taxonomy): domain Eukaryota; kingdom Metazoa; phylum Chordata; class Actinopteri; order Beryciformes; family Melamphaidae; genus Poromitra; species Poromitra crassiceps. Next base: position 33,253,683 of record NC_139624.1, read on the forward strand.
ACATTATTCATTATGCATCAACATTAATTATTATTACTTATTCTCTCAGACAAGGATATTTAAAATGAGTGATAGTTCTGTGCCTCACAGATGCAGCTCTCATGTAACATTGCTTACCAGCACTGAAACTGTGACAGTTTGACCATGCAGCCAGCATATGAGCAAAGTTGTTTTTATGGGCTATGGCTGTAATTTATTTTATGTGATTATTGCACATTTTGTAGCCGTTTTCATTGAAATAAGAATAAAAATACTTGAAGTCCAATCCTTGTCCTCCTTGCCTCTCATTGTCACTACGTGCGCTACCCCCCTGTCAACGCTTCAAATATATTCAAATACTTCTCACTGAAGCTTCAAAGACCAAACAATGGTATTGGGGACAGCCCTAATAATATTACAGCTTCATAAACACTCCCGTCTAATTCATCCTGCCATTATCCAGACATCTGTCTCTGACTCCCCTATCTGCCACCTTTCCACCTGACCCCCTCTCTCCCCCCACCCACTATCCCTATGCTCTCTCTCCCCCCACCCACTATCCCTATGCTCTCTCTCCACCCCTTCATACATCAGCCATCCATCTCATTTACCCACTTCCACAATCTCCACACTCTATCCTCCCATCTATCCAATCCACCCCCTCCTGCTCCTCTACCCATTCGTCCATTCGGTCAAAGCCTCCTTTTCCCATCCACTCGTCATCTCATACATCCATCTATCCCTCCCTCCCTCCCTCCCTTCCTCCCTCCCTAGCTCCACTGAAAGCCACGCTCATACATCATCCGTCAATCCATATCGTCGGTCCATACTCAATCCCTCAAACCAAGCGGCAACCTCGGGCTTGGGCAGATGAAGCCAATGCAGAAGTGCCCAAAACTGCGGTTCCTCGAATGGCCCTTGGAGGCTGGCTGCAAAAGGGAGTCATTCCCCCATTCACCCCCATGTTCAAAATGACTGACTTTACAGCAGAAATAAACATGATACAGCCTGGTTAAAAAAATGGTTTTGGTCTCTATAGCTAATTTCTCTGTTCATAACAACTGTACGGGGGTGATTTAAAAAAAATATATAACTCACCCGTTTATACAATATATCTGAGTGGCTGTAGCTCAGGAGGTAGAGCGGGTCGTCACTAATCGCTTTGGATAAAAGAGGTCAGTGGTTCGATTCCCGCCTCCTCCAGCCTGCATGTCGAAGTGTCCTTGGGCAAGATACTGAACCCCAAATTGCTCCTGATGGTGTGCCAGCACCCTGCGTAGCAGCTTGCCACCATCGGTGTATGAATGGGTGAATGTACCTACTGATTGTAAAGCGCTTTGGATAAAAGCGCTATATAAATGCAGGCCATTTACATTTGCCAATCTTTGGCTGCAAAGAAAAGTCTGATTGTATGGAAGTGAATGGGAAAATGACCTGACTTCTCACTTGATTTATTACCTCAGTAAACACTTTACCTAATGAGTTTATGGCCTCAAGCGCTAGTGTCAAGTCTTCTTCAATACAGCATGGTGTTCATTTTTTAAATTATACGCCCATTTAGAGGAAAATAGATGATAAAGCAGACTATGTTTTGGGGCTGAGTGGCAGGTCACATTGTCCATTGATCTCACAGCTTGGCACCAATTCTAGCAGGCGGTGCTGCAGCTCTATGGGAAACCACTGGTCTTATAGCAGGCGGTGCTGCAGTTCTATGGGAAACCACTGGTCTTATAGCAGGCAGTGCTGCAGCTCTATGGGAAACCACTGGTCTTATAGCAGGTGGTGCTGCAGCTCTATGGGAAACCACTGGTCTTATAGCAGGCGGTGCTGCAGTTCTATGGGAAACCACTGGTCTTATAGCAGGTGGTGCTGCAGTTCTATGGGAAACCACTGGTCTTATAGCAGGCAGTGCTACAGCTCTATGGGAAACCACTGGTCTTATAGCAGGTGGTGCTGCAGCTCTATGGGAAACCACTGGTCTTATAGCAGGCAGTGCTGCAGCTCTATGGGAAACCACTGGTCTTATAGCAGGTGGTGCTGCAGCTCTATGGGAAACCACTGGTCTTATAGCAGGCGGTGCTGCAGTTCTATGGGAAACCACTGGTCTTATAGCAGGTGGTGCTGCAGTTCTATGGGAAACCACTGGTCTTATAGCAGGCAGTGCTGCAGCTCTATGGGAAACCACTGGTCTTATAGCAGGCGGTGCTGCAGTTCTATGGGAAACCACTGGTCTTATAGCAGGCAGTGCTCCAGCTCTATGGGAAACCACTGGTCTTATAGCAGGCGGTGCTGCAGTTCTATGGGAAACCACTGGTCTTATAGCAGGCGGTGCTGCAGTTCTATGGGAAACCACTGGTCTTATAGCAGGCAGTGCTCCAGCTCTATGGGAAACCACTGGTCTTATAGCAGGCAGTGCTGCAGCTCTATGGGAAACCACTGGTCTTATAGCAGGTGGTGCTGCAGTTCTATGGGAAACCACTGGTCTTATAGCAGGCAGTGCTACAGCTCTATGGGAAACCACTGGTCTTATAGCAGGTGGTGCTGCAGCTCTATGGGAAACCACTGGTCTTATACTGTAGCAGGCGGTGCTGCAGTTCTATGGGAAACCACTGGTCTTATAGCAGGCAGTGCTGCAGCTCTATGGGAAACCACTGGTCTTATAGCAGGCGGTGCTGCAGTTCTATGGGAAACCACTGGTCTTATAGCAGGCGGTGCTGCAGCTCTATGGGAAACCACTGGTCTTATAGCAGGCAGTGCTGCAGCTCTATGGGAAACCACTGGTCTTATAGCAGGCGGTGCTGCAGCTCTATGGGAAACCACTGGTCTTATAGCAGGTGGTGCTGCAGCTCTATGGGAAACCACTGGTCTTATAGCAGGCGGTGCTGCAGCTCTATGGGAAACCACTGGTCTTATAGCAGGTGGTGCTGCAGCTCTATGGGAAACCACTGGTCTTATAGCAGGCAGTGCTGCAGCTCTATGGGAAACCACTGGTCTTATAGCAGGCAGTGCTGCAGCTCTATGGGAAACCACTGGTCTTATAGCAGGCGGTGCTACAGCTCTATGGGAAACCACTGGTCTTATAGCAGGCGGTGCTACAGCTCTATGGGAAACCACTGGTCTTATAGCAGGCGGTGCTACAGCTCTATGGGAAACCACTGGTCTTATAGCAGGCGGTGCTGCAGCTCTATGGGAAACCACTGGTCTTATAGCAGGCGGAGCTGCAGCTCTATGGGAAACCACTGGTCTTATAGCAGGTGGTGCTGCAGCTCTATGGGAAACCACTGGTCTTATAGCAGGTGGTGCTGCAGCTCTATGGGAAACCACTGGTCTTATAGCAGGCGGTGCTGCAGCTCTATGGGAAACCACTGGTCTTATAGCAGGTGGTGCTGCAGCTCTATGGGAAACCACTGGTCTTATAGCAGGTGGTGCTGCAGCTCTATGGGAAACCACTGGTCTTGTGTGAGCTGCGCCAGAACCAAGATGGCAGCGGCCAAAATGCATAACTCGAGGCTTCAAAATGGGAGTCCACAAGCCAATGGTTGACTGGTCTGGCTCCAAACCTCAAATCTCATCCTCTATCCAACCATCCGTACCTCCTGGTAGCGGGCCAGCCCCCCGTTGACGGCGGCGTCGATGACCCCGTTGAGGCACATGGTGAGGGGGTTGATGTTCTGCATCTGCCGGTTCTGACACTGGGTGATCAGCGTCCGCAGCTGCAGGTTCTTGTTCTCGATCACCTCGATGGCGTTCTCCAGCGGGCTCACCTCCACCTGCGGAAGGAAAGGTGTCAATCCCCCCAAAAATATCCATTTAGCAAATTTTTGCATTTTTGTTTCATTCTTTCAAGAACACAGATGATTCTATCCAAAACATTACTATTGGTCATTGGTCGAGGGATGCCGGTAGGTCAGAATAACTTAGGCTAGGCTATAGATTAGCTACAGCCTAACTGTAGGCTGTAGATTGGCTAGACCAGAAGATTCCAAACTCTGAGACCATGGGCCTCCTCTCAGAAATAGCATGGAAAAAGCTCCATGAAAAAGCTGCCTTCACTCTTATTCAAATTATTAAATGAACTATAACTGAAATAACTGAAATAAATCACTCACTGAACCTCCCCTCAAACTGTTTGAGTCGCCCTGGGGAGCCCCACCTCCCACTTTGGATACCTCTGAGCTGGACCTCTTGATTCTTATAGTGTTCAGGCTCAAATTAGATTAGAGTAGAGTAGGACAGGGCAGTTTAGGCTGTAGATTATCTTGTGTGCTAGTTAGTTAATGGCTAGACTAGTCAGATTATCTGAGCTGTTGCTCGTTTGGCCTGGCTGCTCTGTTGCCGGTTGGGCTGCTGCAGTGGGATGGCCAGGTGGTTTGCCCTATAGGGCTGGGCGATACATGTCAATTCATTTATTGTCTATTCAGTGGCTCATTTTGCCTAGTAAGTATAATGCATAACTTGATTGCTAGATTTTCCTGTCCCTTGTGACTATTCATGACTGTATCAGCCAGCCCCAGTATATCCTATCTGTTCTGCTCTCTCTCCTCTTCCCCCTTCCCCTGCTCTCTTCCATTATTGTTCAATCATGTTTTTATTATTATGACTGTAATTGTTATTGTTGTGTCAGCTAAATTTAGCTAGACATATTCTCTGTGAAGCCCTCTGAGACATCCTTGTGAATTAGGGCTATATAAATCAATTTGACTTGACTATTGTATGAGCAAAGGTCTTAAAAACAATCCACATTTTCATATAAACAGTGTTCAGACCTATACCCAGTTCATAAAAGATTGAACATTTGCTGTTGTAAACACTTGCTGAAAAATAACCTTTGGTAACAGGAAGTGATGCGTTCTATGTTTTCCTGCACCAACAACAGAACCTCTCAGATTACCACTTAAAGGTTTGACTCATAGCTGTAACCCATAATAGGCTTTGCATTGGTGTTACTGCTGTGAGAGCAGTCCATCGATCTTATTTTTGACCAAAGCTCTGAATCACAGCACCTCACTCAGACAAACACATCATGTTGACTTTTTGCACATAATCACGGGTGCATAAAAACTCTCGTTCTTCTCTTCATCGTGTCTTTCTTTCTCTCTCTGTCTTGCTCTCTTGCTCCGTCTCACACAAAGCTTAATCCTCCAGCTAAGTAGCTTTTGCCAGTTCTTTATTTTATATGCTGTTGCACTGTATAAGCATCATAAAATAACACTGGGTTCAAAAGCCACACTTTTACACCATTGTTTAACAGCTATGCACTAAAAGAAGATGTGCTTAGATCAACAGAGAGAGGCAGAACATGATGTTCTGCAGACACTGGACAAAACAGCATATGAAATCATTCCATTCTTCAGAGAGTTGAATGAGTAGATTCAAGATGCAAAGCATTTGGGTTGAATTTTAAGGCAGTGTGACTGACACCAATTAGTGGTATCAAATATCATACTATATCATACTGATACCAGGATAAAACCAAACATCGGTATTGGAAAAATTCCCCAATAGTAATATCCATTGCAAAGGACAACGCAAGAACATCAGAAATCAAAGGAAAGCAATTTACAGTAATGTTCTAGGTTGCTGCAGACTGCAGGACATTAGATGGAGGAAACATTTGTGTCCTACAGCCCCAAACTAATGACATCGGCCTATATTGTTTGGCGAAAGTAATGACTTGGATCAATACTTGATAGTGGCTGTCAGTACTCCAAATTACTATCTGCAATCAAAGAGCGGTATCAGCGTATCCCTAACACAGTTTGGCCTGGGAGTGGGGTTATTGCATCGCAGTTATATCTTCATGATCACTATATTGGAGGTTTTCCAGTCGGTCACACTCACCAGCTCTTTCTTCTCCACCTCGAACCAGCGGGAGATGCCTGGTAGACTCTGCACCAGAGTCAGTGTTGTCCTCTCCAACCACAGGCTCTGCATTAACACACACACACACACACACACACACACACACACACACACACACACACACACACACACACACACACACACTAATGAGTATCAGGTGATTGCTGAACAAACGTAAAAAAAGAAAAAGAAAAAAAGATTGCTTCTCACATAACGCTTGATTGATGTGTATGTGCACAATACACACACAGGAATGTAATTATCGATGCTTGGTTTGACAAAACACGTGGGTATACCTACTGACAGACACCCACTCCAAGGTACAGTATGTGCATATGTCATACTGTATCTTATATCATCATTCATGTTGTAGCAATTACCCTGTCACCCAGCATGCTTGTCAATATGCCAACATCCCACAAGGTCAGAGAAGTGTAGTCTGACAGCGTGCACACTATGGATCAGAGAAGTGTAGTCTGACAGTGTGCACAATATGGATCAGAGAAGTGTAGTCTGACAGTGTGCACAATATGGATCAGAGAAGTGTAGTCTGACAGTGTGCACACTATGGATCAGAGAAGTGTAGTCTGACAGTGTGCACAATATGGATCAGAGAAGTGTAGTCTGACAGTGTGCACACTATAGAGAAGTGTAGTCTGACAGTGTGCACACTATGGATCAGAGAAGTGTAGTCTGACAGTGTGCACACTATGGATCAGATAAGTGTAGTCTGACAGTGTGCACACTATGGATCAGAGAAGTGTAGTCTGACAGTGTGCACACTATGGATCAGATAAGTGTAGTCTGACAGTGTGCACACTATGGATCAGAGAAGTGTAGTCTGACAGCATGCACACTATGGATCAGAGAAGTGTAGTCTGACAGTGTGCACACTATGGATCAGATAAGTGTAGTCTGACAGTGTGCACACTATGGATCAGAGAAGTGTAGTCTGACAGTGTGCACAATATGGATCAGAGAAGTGTAGTCTGACAGTGTGCACACTATGGATCAGAGAAGTGTAGTCTGACAGCATGCACACTATGGATCAGAGAAGTGTAGTCTGACAGTGTGCACACTATGGATCAGAGAAGTGTAGTCTGACAGCATGCACACTATGGATCAGAGAAGTGTAGTCTGACAGCGTGCACAATATGGATCAGAGAAGTGTAGTCTGACAGTGTGCACAATATGGATCAGAGAAGTGTAGTCTGACAGTGTGCACAATATGGATCAGAGAAGTGTAGTCTGACAGTGTGCACAATATGGATCAGAGAAGTGTAGTCTGACAGCGTGCACACTATGGATCAGAGAAGTGTAGTCTGACAGCGTGCACACTATGGATCAGAGAAGTGTAGTCTGACAGTGTGCACACTATGGATCAGAGAAGTGTAGTCTGACAGTGTGCACACTATGGATCAGAGAATTAATTTACTCTTGATGGCAAAGGTGAGTTTATGTGGCTATTACCTGGAAATAATTGTATGTGTATGCTTTTCCCCCTCCTCAAGGAGGTCAGTGTCAGCTAACCAACAGCATTGGAGTTGAATTCAGTGTTTTGCTCAAGGGCACTTAAGCAGGGCGGGGTCTTCCTATTTACTATGGCACCCTGAAGCCCCGATATGGACTTTTACTTTTCTTTTTAAAGGACAGGAACACACCTGAAATGAATTATGCTTTAAGAGCAGTCAGTTGAAAAAGAAAATGTGACAAAAACAAAAGTGTGACCTTTGGGAGATGTATTTTTCTGCAGACAGCCTTCTTGCAGCTGGATGTAAATGAGTCTGCTAAACTGAGCACACCACATCCTGTCACCATGCAAAGGTTTATCATACATATTATCCCCACCTGAGGGCCACAGATCTCTAGTGCTGATGGAGCTATGATATTGCCATTCAATTTGGCCAAATAGCCTCGTTGGAAGAGAGATTAAATGACTGTGTGTGTGTGTGTGTGCGTGTGTGTGTGTGTGTGTGTGTGTGTGTGTGTGTGTGTGTGTGTGTGTGTGAGATGGTGTAAATGTGTGGTTGTGTGAACATTCAGAGTGCAAATGTGTGACGTGAATGTTTATGAGCATAATATCGGTGTGTGTGTGTGTGTGTGTGTGTGTGTGTGTGCGCACACTGCAAAGACTTAATTTGCACTAAGTTGAGTCCAGCTCTGAATACTGCCCAAGATTCTGAGTTTAATTAACGATACAGGAGTGGTCATGAATAAAACATGGACTACACACACACTAATACCGTTTGGAGTACAGGTTCAAACCACCACTGCCTACACACAGGCCCACGATCAATGAACAAGGGAGATAGGAGGAGAGGGAAGAAAAGGCATACAGCCATTTGACAGTCTGTGCAAAAATGTTATCTCATAAATGTATAATTTTAAATCCCCCCCCCCGCCCCAAAAAAACAACAACGTTTTCCTACTTATTTACAGTAATACTACATGAACATTTTGCAGTCATGGGGTTACATACATTTTAAGTCAATTTTAGATTTTTGCACAATAAGGGCATATTCTTGACGGGAAGGAAACATCAGTAAGATGCAGGGAAATGTGTGTATCATATGTCTTTGTGTCTGTGTGGTTGTTTCTGTGTGTGTGTGTGTGCGTGTGCGTGTGTGTGCGTGTGTGTGTGGTTGTTTCTGTGTGTGTGTGTGAGTGTGTGCGTGCGTGTGTGTGCGTGTGTGTGAGCGAGCATGGGCGTGTGTGCGTAGTGCATACGGCATGTTTGAACTCAGCCTGTGTTTCCCCATATCATCATCTGTGCATCCAGCGCACGTGTGTCCCTTCTTACCTTGAACTCGTTCTCTTTGTCCTTGGTGCCCTTGTGGAAGGGCCGGTCGTATCTGAACCTCCAGATGTGATTGAACTTGTAGAAGCTCTTGATGTTGTCGGGCACGCCGTCCCTCTGCAGCACGTCCTGACTCTCAGGGATGGGGGTCACAGCGTAGATCTGCAGGTCTGGAGGTACGAGGCGTCAAGGAGAGCACAGTACAGAGAGAGAAGGGAAGGCAGCACCGTCGGCTAAAACGGACAAGAACATTCTTCACTTCTTCAAGGGCATCTGGGTAGTGCAGTAGATTCCCTGCCTACCAACACAAGAGTCGCAGGTTCAAGGCCCCGTGTTACCTCCGGCTTGGTCGGGCGTCCATACGGGTGGGAAGCCGGATTAAGGGTAATTTTTCCTGGTCGCTGCACTAGTGCCTCCTCTGGTCGGTCAGCCTGTTAAGAGGGAGGGGAACTGGGGGGAATGGCATGATTCTCCCACACACTACGTCCTGCCAGTGAAACTCCTCGCTGTCAGGTGAAAAGAAGCGGCTGACGACTGCACACGTATCGAAGTATCTGCTAGTCTACGGCCCTCCCCAGCTCAACAGAGGGGGTGGAGCAACGACCAGGACAGCAGGGGGAATTGGCCAAGTACAATTGGGGAGAAAATGTGGGGGGGCGGGGGGTGGGGGGGACATCGTGAAGAAGAAAAAAACTTGATAAAAAAATATTCTTCAGTGACCTGAAAGAAGTCGGGACAACCACCCCGCACGCAAACCTACAAAGACACACAAAAACTCACAAGGACACACACACAAGCAGAGGTAAAAGTTTACGGGATGGTAAAAGTGTGGTAAAACTTGTGTGTATTTGTGATTTTGTGCGTGTACTTAGTTTGAGTAGAGCTCTCCAAGCTTCTGGGTTTAATTAGTCACACAAAAAGGAAATCATAGACCCCAGCACTGAACCTGAAAAGGACACAGCCACACACACAGAAGTCACCAAGAGCTGTATCAAGCTGGATTTTCTGAGGCTCCATGAATGCAGCTCCAGGGTACCAGAGTGCTCCATGCACATTCCTCGCTACGTCCTTCCTTCCTACGGTACGGCCTGTAACCCAACTCTGTGAGCAGCAAAATATGCGGGGGTGCTTGTTGCTGGCTTATCTGGTCACATTCGTTTTTATTGTATTTATTTTTAATTTTATTCCCCTCTCTAAAGAAAAATCGACCCAATAATTTAAAACATGATGTGAGTTGTTTTTTACTTTGAGTGACACCCAGAAAGATGTTCCCGGAGTTTTACAGTCGCTTCGTTGCTCATGTATGCCTATGGGAAAATGGCTTTTTGAGCCCCATGGCCGTGCCCATGCTGTCCTGGGGGCTTTAGTCTCTCAAGCCAGTCTATCTCTTCCACAATCTTCAAATGCTCCATAGACAGTCTGTACTTCAGCCCGTTCAAACTTGGCCAGAGAAAATAGTCATCTTCCAAAGAGAAAAACGCTTCAGACCGGATTTTTTTTCAATGGTTTCCGTTTTGACCAACTTCCCTCCAGGAAGTACAGATGGGTAGAGCATCTACAAATTGTGGGAGCCTGTTTGAAGAGACTATGGGGGCTTGGGCCGTACGCGTCGGGTGGCCAACTTCCAGTGGCGTGAATGTGCCGCCATATTTCCATAGCATATCCAGTTCTATGAGACATCCCTGCACACACAGAGTAACATAAAAAGAGACAGGCTGATATTCAATAGGATATCTTTACAGCCCCACAGCCCACACTCTTAACTTCATCACTCCCTGAGCCAGCAAACAGCCACACAACACCCGCCCACACACCTGTCACAGTAAAAGCCACATCCTCCTTTGCTGCACTACTCTCCCATTCCATCTCTCTGTCCAATGCCACATGATGTGTGATAGAGAAGAACAAGCTCGAGAAACGAGAGCTAAAGACAAACGTTAGCTTTTCTTTTTTTGTATCTTCTTTGCAACAAAAAAACACAGGAGATGTTTCAATGTGCAGGGCAGGTAGCGGAGGAGGATATGGCTGATGTGATTCAGTGTTGCCCTGCACTGCACTACCTCACCTTCATCACAAGCAAACCCTGCGCCAAGAGTATCGCCTTTAGCCCCGCAGGGATACGAGTTAGGACAGCCCACATACTGTATGACATTAATATGCATGAGCGCTCGTGGCAGTGTGACACTGGGATATGGATTTGCCAGCAATCTGGGAGAGATTCCATTGATTAGCGATATGTGAGGATAACATAGCGGTGTGCTAATTTAGTGACACTGTCCCCGTCTCTTCGAGGAGCACGGTAAGGAAAGAAGGTACTTACTGTACGCGCTCCGGAGGAAACAGTATGAAAGTTTCATAACACGATTATAGCGACCAAAATGATGAGGGTTATCATTATTATCACGGTATTGTTAAAACGTGCTGAAACTGTGTGTGTGTGTGTGTGTGTGTGTGTGGGGGGGGGGGGGGGGGGGGGGGGGGGGGATACTGATAAACTCACTGAAATCATTTCACCAAGGCATCTGGAGACTGTTGATCACTTTGGATGATGGACAGTATTTACCGTGTTTTTCAAAGCGGTTCAACACAGTTAAATGATAATTACAATTTGAAATGGTAATACTAACCGTATCACGGTTTATTATCATTCATCGTTTCATCCCTAACACACTCGCAAACGCATCAATACGAAATCTGTCCACATACAACACAACAGCACACTATTCATAAGACATGAGCATTCAAATTTAAACATATGTCTTTGTCCCACTTCAACCCTCTCTGTCTCTGTCTCTGTCTTTCTCTCACTCACTATGTGGGCCAACAGCTGTCCTATCCATTGGAGTGAATAATTAAGATGGCTCCCACATCGTACAGACGCTGCTGAATATTGAACACACTGCATGGGTATGCGGTTATGGTTCAGCTCATTGTGTGACTTAGAGCCAGAAACTGGATTTGCGTGTAAACATTTGTGGCATTTGTGTGTGTGTGTGTTTGTGTGTGTGTGTGTAAGTGAGGGAAGTGTATATTGGACCGCTTCATTACGTATATCTGGCTCATTAGACCGTATGTAATATACAGTACAATGTGTGCGTGTGTCTGCATGGCAAGTCATGTCAAGGCAAGTTTATTTGTATAGCCCTAATTCACAAGCATGTCTCAGAGGACTTTACAGAGAATGTGTCTAACTAAATCTAGCTAAGAACAGTCAATACACAGAATTGAATGACTTATATAAAGCATATAAAAAAACAAGCATCGAAGAGAAGTGGGGGCGAGAACAGAGGGAGGGAGAAAAGAGAGAAGGGAGGAAAGAGTGGAGCAAGAAGAGGAGGAGAAGAGAGTGGAGAGAGGAGAGAAAGAGAGGAGAGAGAAAGGAGAGGAGGAGAGAGTGGAGAGAGTGGAGAGAAAGAGAGGAGAGAGGAGAGGAGGAGAAGAGAGTGGAGAGAGAGGAGAGAAAGAGAGGAGAGAGAAGGGAGAGGAGAAGAGAGTGGAGAGAAAGAGAGGAGAGAAGAGAGGAGGAGAAGAGAGTGGAGAGAGGAGAGAAAGAGAGGAGAGAGAAGGGAGAGGAGAAGAGAGTGGAGAGAGAGGAGAGATAGAGGAGAGGAGGAGAAGAGAGTGGAGAGAGAGGAGAGAGAAGGGAGAGGAGAAGAGAGTGGAGAGAGAGGAGAGAAAGAGAGGAGAGATGAGAGGAGGAGAAGAGAGTGGAGAAAGAGGAGAGAGGAGAGGAGGAGAAGAGAGTGGAGAGAGAGGAGAGAAAGAGAGGAGAGAGAAAAGGAGGAGGAGAGAGTGGAGAGGGAGGAAAGAGAGGAGAGAGAAGAGCATTGCAGTTTAATTGTGCTGGAGGTTTCAGCACCTTGGACAGCGATGGCACTGAGGAGCGAGCGTCTGTGCGTCATGCCTCACTGATTCTATTCATTCTGCTCACCTGTGTGAGCTGATCAGTTAGTGCAACGCTGAAAGTCTTGTGCCACATTCTTCCACGTCCCTTTTCCCCTTGATTTTACAATTGTGTTTTTATAGGAAATAAAGTATATTTATTTAATAGCAAGAAGAAGTCCGACTCCTGATATTCATACCACATAGAGAGAGAACAGAATAAGAAGACAGACACTAACTACTCTAACCTTAACCTGAACTACCTAGCAACCAAAGAATCTGGCTAATCTACAGCCTAACCTGCCCTACCGTAACCTACTCTAATCTAATCTAACCTTAACCTGAACTAGCAATACAAGAATCTAGCTCATCTACAGCCTAACTTAACCTACCCTATCCTAACTGGTACCCCTCAGCCTTAACCCCACATGCCTGTGAACCAATTTTGAAGTGGAGTGGTGTGTGTGTGTGTGTGTGTGTGCGCGCACGTGCATGTGCAAGTGTGTGTGTACTGTCCTGTGTGGATATACATGCATTTCCATATATTTGAGAGCTCATGTGTCCATGCTTGTGCAAATGAATGCTTGTGAGTGTGTGTGCCTCTTTCTATAGCCAAGGATACACTGGGCCTCTGCCTGGTATATGGTCTGGTCGGGCTGGTTGACATGCTGCATGGCGATGGCGTGGGGGAACTCATTGAGCATCCGCTGCTGGAAAGCCTCCAGCCTCTCATAGTCATGGCCGCGGCACACAAACTCCTTATTCTGCAGAGGGAGCGCCAAAGACGGCGTAGAGTTAGCTTGACATCTAGTGGCCACATGTTGCCACTGCAGCCACCAAAGGCAGGGCTTCTTGTCATTATAAATGACATTGAATGGGATTTGCTGAATGTCACCTCATGCTGGAGGTGTCTTGTATAAGAAAATTGTTTTATTTCTCGGTCTATTTCTTCTTTGGACAGAGTAAAAGTGTAAATGTATTCAAGAGGCTATTGAGGATACAAAGAGAAATAGGGAGGAGCCTTTTTCTTACCCGTAAGAAGAAAGGGAACTTCTTTCCATAGAATCCCACTCTAAAAAACTCAGGCTCTAGTCTTTGCTGGTCCATGATCTTGTCATAGAGAGAGGCCTCCATCATCTAGCAATGGAAATCAATGACAATATTACTGCATGTATCAAGCGATAAAGCCTGTAATATAACTACTAACAACATGAATGACACTGCTTCCTTTGTGGGATGTTTTTCTGAACGGACCCTTATGATATGGTAACGGTCAGTTCCACCAACAGCCGTTGCTCTGGAAGCTTGTCTGTAGCTAATGTATTGTGAACCACTCACCCTCATCTTGCTCAAGTTCCTGTAGTCGTAGTAAGACTCATATTGGTCAGCGAGCTCTCGGCACAGGATGATGCCATTCTCCCAACACTAAGGGGAGACACACACACACACACACACACACACACACACACACACACACACACACACACACAGTTGATCGCATGCAATCTTCAAACATGGTGAAAGCAATACACCTGTCCAGTTATTTTAGACACGCATAAATAAGGATAAAGCATTAGGAGATGGAGCCATTTTCAACTGATGCAACCGCTTCAAGCCTTGCCATTGTTCTGCTCTGGTGCTGCAGAGCTGCACCGCCTCCACTGGGTGGCACTGCTGAGCCAACAACACCAGTGAGCTGTCATCCTTCTCCATGCAGGTGCATGCAGCTCTCAGCCAACTTGCTAATTAAATGAAAAGCTTTTCTTTCCTGCTGCTTTTTAATCCCTGTGCGGCAGCACGGGCAGATGGCACCGCTCGTGAATTTGCAGGGAAATTGGACTTTGAGTAACGAGGGGAGTGTGTTTTAATGACTCTGCAGAGCTCTGTGATTTGATCAGGGACGCTGACATTTTTGGGTGTGGAGTTTTGGAGGGCTTCCATAATGCCGCTTTTCCCTGAGAGCGCACGACAATGAGAAGGGTGGTTAGGATAAAGACATAAGATGGGAGGGGCAGAATGAGAGGGAGTGAGAGAGAGAGGATACGTGATGCTGGAGAGAGCGAGCTAGAGAGAGACAGAGCGAGAGAGTGAGAGAGAAACAATGGTACTGTGCTTCCCGGAGAAGAGGCAGTATATAATGACAAGACTAAGGGCAGTGAGGGAGGTACAGTACAAGAGAGAGATAGAACCGGCTTGATGGGTGGACAGATAAAAGAGATTGACATACTGTATACTGTAGATGGAAGAATGCTAGATAGAGAGGATATGTGATGCTGGAGAGAGGGATCTTCTTGGCAGTATTGTTTCTGCTTAACAGTCAAGCCAACAAAGAGAGAGCGAGAGAGAGAGCGAGAGAGAGAGAGCTTGTGATAATAGAGTGTGTGCTCCAGCCCACCTTCCCCCTGTCGAAGTTCTGGACGATGGTGAGATGTAGAAACTCTTTCCTCTGCCACTCGCTCTGCATGGGATAGTTGAGGAACTCTCTCAGCGGCCTCTCTGACCATTCCAACAGCTCGTCATACAGCAGTAGGGTGTAGGAGGCCTCTGCAATGTGTGCACGTGCATGCATATACACACACGCACACGCACACGCACACACACACACACACACACACACACGTGAAAAAAAGACAAAACGAAAAGAATGTGTGTGTGTGTGTGTGTGTAGTAGGTGAATGCATTTACACTCAGTGCTGTCCATGGTGCTGATCCCTCATTTTAGAGGAGTAAGTGGCGTTCCTGCTTGCTTGCTCTCTCTCTCTCTCACTATGTTGTGCTATGTGATTTGAGCTGCATTATTTTAACTGACTACATTTTTATTTGTTTTTCCGAGTTTGGTCGGTATTAAGGTGCACAATTTTGGTGGTCTAGACAATAACACACAGCTCACCTCTACAACACACAGGTCAGGTATTTATTGATACAGCAACTTTTTGTGCAACTCTAATGGGCAACAGTGCACAAGGAGCTGCTTCCACATTGCATCAATGACATAGAAACATGTTTTTGCCTGGAGGGCTACCCAGGCTATCTCAGCCAGAGACACAGCAGTACACACATGCACAGATTGCACACACACACACACACACACGCGCGCGCACGCGCAAACACACGCACACGCACACACACACACACACACACACACACACACACACACACACACACACACACAAACACAAACAAACAGATCCAGGTGCAAAGGCTTGTGCATCTTTACTTCACACACCTGTACACACGCCACACCACATCAGACCAAAACGAGTACTGTATATCTCACACACATGCACAAACATACACTCACACATGTCACACATGGCCGTGCCTTGAGACGTACCTGTGTAGTTCTGTGCTTTCAGATGCAGGTCATAGAGTTTGTGAATGTAGCGGATGTACATTTCCTCCTTGTTCAACTCAGTTTTGTAGAAGTTCTGTAGAGAGCAGTGGGTGGTTGGGTGGTGATTGAACAAAATAATATAATTGTTTGGGGGCAAAACAAAGAGAGGGGAAGAGATTGGGAGCAGGTAATCATGAAAAAGATGGAGAGAGAGTGGGTGATGCAAATGAGGACAAAATGTAAAAGTGACACAGACAGATTGCACTGTGGCAGGAGTGCAACCATATTTTTCATCTGCTGATTAACGGTGACTTTTGTCCCATCTGCCTACGCACACCCAGGTGCTCCTGCAGATGACTGCAGTTACATAAGACTGAAGGACTGACAGTAGGGATAAAAAGGGATAGTTCGGATTTTTTTGATGTGGGGTTATATGAGGTACTCGCATACAGTCAGTGTACTACATGCAGTAGAATGCAGCCACCGCAGTCTCAGTTTGGAGAAATTGAGACCGGATGCGTCAGGCAAGTAGAACTGTCTGCTGAGTGTGAAGGGGGCTATGAACAAAAACGTAACAAACAAGCAAAAAAATACTTAAAAAATGCTTCCATACTGCTCACCTGGCGTAATCCAAGTCTCCACAAGCCCTGAGATGCCAAGTTGACTTGAAAAGATGTCATTTACACCCTGTTTTTAGCTGAAAACTGCACTGGAGGTGCAGGAGGAGGTGGAAGTACCAGCTGCACATGGCTGGCATTAGAGGGCTTGTGGAGACTTGGATTACGCCAGGTGAGCAGTATGGAAGCATTTGATGTATTATGTATAGACGGTTTTAACTTGACAACAATAACAAACGGTCACAACCGGTGAATATCCGGTTTACTAAATCAGCTAAGAAGAAGAATATCCGGTCTACGTCTGTATACAGGCTGATATTCGGCTCATATTAAATGTTAACATTAGGCCGTGTCTCCGACAGACACAGTAACAACGTAGCCTAGCTATTTCGGTTTTTATGTCTTGTATTAGTTAGTAGTTGTTGTTGTTGTTGATAGTTGCCATAACAACCACCCCTGACGGAAAGACGTGCACACGCTGGGTAGTAGGAAGCGTTGTTGTCTGGTCCGGAGCTAGTCTCGCAGTAGCCAGCCATGCTGACGTCGACGGTGGGTCTGACCACGTGAGACTAGTCCAGAGCTAGCCTGAGAGGCTAATAAAAGCTACATGTTACAGAGTAAGCTGACTATCAGTACGTTATTGCACGCATTGGCCTATCTTTACATTTAAACGTTTACATAGCAAAAATAAAAACATATAAATAGAAGTATGTCAGTGTTTCCCCCTAAACTGCTGAGAAAGTGGTGGACACTGCAAATAGTTAGCACTGTGAAGATGATACAATTCAGTAGGTGGTGGTAATGCAACATTTAAGGTTGCCAACTGCCATAAAACACAGAAGAAGAAGCTGAGAAAAAGGAAGTGCTGTGGGGTTGTAGCTGGTGAAAACTCTTGTAAAAAGCCTTGTGTTAGTACAACTAAAGACTCTGATGCTTTTAGAAAGCCAGACGGGGGAATAACCATGACTCACCAGTAAACTCACAGTACAGCCAATCTTTTTACCATCCACCTCTCCCAGCTTCATACAATCCCTGTGACAGACAGAAGCAAGCGAGTTACGACTCAAGAGGTGAAGAACTCAGGCACTCAGAGCATAGAAGTGTGCACCTGCTATAGTTTGGGGGATGATAAAGTGTGTATCCCACCTATAGTCTAGCAGTCTTTCCATTAGGCGCGTGACGGTAGCAATCAGAGAGATCCCACTCTCCCTCCATGTCTCTCGCTCAATCTTCTTCAGCAGGCTGGAGGGAAAACGGAGAGAGACAGAACAAGATAGAGACATTTAAAGGCAGATGGAAAGAGAGAGAGAGGCATTAAAGAGAGTGAAAGAGAGCGAGTGGGAGGGTGGGAGTGAGGGAGGGAGGGAGGGAGGGAGAAAGCAAAGAAAAAAGAAAAGAATTCAAAAGAAAAGAAAGAAGAAAAGCAAAGAGCAAATCAATCACAGTCACTCCAATGTCACCTATGCTTGTTGTCCTCCCCGTGGTACTTAGCTAGTTATAATGCCACACAGGGCAGGGAAAGAACACTTTTATATATAGGCCACAGTGACTGATTTACCAGTCAACTAGATGTGTACACTCTCCAAATAATACCTGGTAAAACGAAGCCTGGTAAAAGCATCCTGTTTACATGAGCTCACATTCTGTTTCCTTCTCCTGATCAGTCTGTCTTCCAGCCCGCCCACAGCCATTTGCACACAATTTAGTCCACAGGCCAATCAGGGACCTTACCTCGTAGTTGACAACATAACGGACCAATTAGGGATGCCGCTGGAAAAACAACAATGGTGTCACGGAGCGGTACCGTTAACGTTCGCATAGAGTAAACACAGCCGTAAGTGCAGTTGCAGAAATAGACAACAATTAAACAAGAACAAGACTATGCACCAGCACAGTTTCTCGGCAGAAAAGATGTTTTCGCCGTTCTTCCGAGTGGATTTACGATTGGATTTGGCGATGCTGGCCTGATAGGCTGAAGGAGTTGTCTGTCAAGGCAACTACTCCCGCCCACTGAAATCGATGTGAGCGGCTGATAGCGTGCGTAGAACGAAACACAATGTGAGATCACATTATGAGGATGGTTTTGACCAGGCTAGGTAAAGCAGACAAACACCACAGCCACCACTTGGCTTTCCAACCCTCCCCCCTTCCCCCTCACACAGACGACATTGAGAGAGCGAAGAGGAGAGTGTCTTACCTAGGGTACGGACCAAACAGAGGAATTCTACTCCGGACGGGAAGCATAGGCGGAATAAATTAATATTAATACGATTAATACCAGCACACACTCACACAGGTTAGTTTAGGGGTTAGTGGAGTTAGTAGCAGGGAGATAAATTAAGAAACTAAATCGAAATGATAGAACCAATAAAGCTAGAAAAGATAAATGTGGGATGCAATTATAAACAATTTAATTTCCAGTTTGGGCAGAAACAACACTGCTTGCTTGACTGCTTACTTAGCCTCTATTAAATATTAAATAGTCTACAGTCATTCTAAATGAGATATTATATAGTAATTACAGTAATTGAATAAGATACATTTAGTAAGAACAATATATTCTATGATACAGGCATAGATTTTAAACACCTTGTGAAGTGAGACTAAATATGCTGTAATGTTTCACATATAATGATGGTGGTAAGAGAATGATTGGCTATGAAAGATGATGGGGCAATTACAGTAGACACACACTGATAAAATCCTCATTAAAATCACACTTTCAATGACACTTATAGGATGTTAATAAGAGGGGCCGTATAATATGAATCAGAGATCAGATTTACAATGTTTTTGGAAGCTGTGTTGAAATGAAGGATTTTCTTTTGTTTTGTCATCCAAACTGGATGACTATGTTTGGACTAGGGGAATCAAATTGGCACAGAACAACACAAAAAAGCAGGGACACACACACACACACACAGGCGCAAGCACATACACACACTGGCACCACTAAGCATGCAGGCAGAGACGGGGACATGGGGACAAGGACAAGAGTTTGCCACAGAGGACGCGTGTGGAGGATGAAGGTGACTGGAGTTGAACTGCCTGCACTTACCTCTGATGACTAACTTATCAGTCTGTATCAATAGGTTTCCACTGAACAGCTACCCAAGGCTTATTCATTAACATTCATATAATAAATCGGATGGCTTAAAAGATATATCCGTTTCTACATATACCGTAGGTTTTCTTTGGTTAGCAGAATGAAAAACTCAACTTCCAAAGCAGAATACTTAGGGCACTTTCACTTGCACATAAAACAGGCATTTATTGTGGCAAAGGACCCACACGTTGTGGCCCACACAGGCATTCACCCTGGCAAAGGCCTGTGTGGGCTCAGCTGGGCTGCATCCTTTATGTCGTTTACCTCAATAAAGTCTGTTTTATCTGTGAGTGGAAGTGCCTCGGTGCCCTGCTTTTGAAATATAAAAGCTTTATTTGATATCATTCTGAATTGGGCTCAGTCCGAACAAATTCTTCTTGGCCTTATTGTGGTTATGTAGCTTCTCAGCATCTCTCGCTAAACCCCTCTCCGGTTCATTCATTGTCATTTTACAGTTTTGCCTCCTCGAGTTGCCTGTGGGCCAACTTCAATGAAATATCAGCGATTAGAAGTGACTACTCAATAACCCTAACAAAATACTCATTCTCACCCCCCCACCCCTTTCCTCTACCTTTATAGGTAGGCAAAGGCTCTTTTATAGGTAGGTAAAGGCTCGCCCTACAGCACAATATTCATATCAGATATGACTGATATGACTCAATCTGTCATTTCCCCATCAATGCACCCCTTCTTCCCATCTTGTTTATATCCATACTACTCTAAGTCCAGTGCCTGAATTTACACATCACATGAATTATTCAGTGTCACCTGAGTGCCTGTGACCTCAGGCCAAAAATACATTGCAGCCATTAGTGTTTTTTCCTCAATAAAATAAGTATGTCCCTCCTCCCTCCCGCCTCCCTTCCCCACCACTCACACCCCTCATAGCCACTTTTCTCTTCCTACTGCTATTCACATCTCTCCATCTCCCTGACTCACATGCTGTTGAAGAGCTCTCTGTAGGTCTCATCTCCTTTGCCCTCAGACATCAGGCTGTCCAGCTTGTCTATCAGCTTGGCCTCCACCTGAGAGGGGAAAACAGACCCAAAGTGAAAGGGCAGCCGGTTCAAACATTATTGATAAATTGACCAGCAGTAAGCGGGTTATGGATGGCTTAGAGTTTAGCATTCGACAGCATGTCAGAGCCTTTATCACAAGAAAAAATGAGGCAGACCAAGAATGGCTTCAGATCTACTTTGAGATTCACGGTTTAATCCTCGTCCAGCACCAGGGGAAGAGGTGGATGCGTACAGTGTGAATCCACCAATCAATGTGTGTATAAATAAATAAAAACAGCTAAATTCATACTGTATCTTTGGCTTGTGGTGGCCATCAGCAATTACTCGCTACCCCATATTATATTTTCAGTATAAACCTGAAATAATTACTCTCTACGATTTGGAGCATTTGCTGTAGCCTGCCTAAAGTGCAATATGATCGGGGGTTGATGTTTTTATGGCATTCTAATTACTTGGATATAAATAATCATGTCATTAAATCTGCCATTCTATATAAGTTTCCTGTTTGAAACCTGTTTGAAGTTGCCGCTGCGTCTCTGCTCCCAGTCCATCATGTCGTGGAAGATGGGGATCATGACATTCCTCAGGTCAGGCTGGGGCACCAGCGTCACCTCCAGGAACGGACCAATCATCGCTGGGATGAAGTTCAACTTGTGTTCGCCTGGAGGAGGAGAGACAGAGGTCAACACCGAGGTGAGCTTGGTATAAAAACAGTGATTTTCTTCACTTCACAATTGGTGACACTAGAGTGAACTTTGGGCTTTCTCTGCACTGATAATTGCTGTCATTAGCGTTAATGGGGAGCTGGTCTCACTAGAAACATTTAACGTGCTTTTAAATTACTTGATGATTACGATTATGTTTCTTTGTTTTATGTTCTATGTCGAAAAGTAAATTCTTTGAATATTGAGGAGATTGATTTCACACCTTGTTAATACACCTACTGCTGGAATGCACCACACTGATTTTTTACCAAAAGCTAACAGATCAACCCCATTACAACAATCCATCTATCCATCCGTTTATTGCAATTTCAGATGTGACACAGAGGCTTAAACGGCTTATTCCAGTGGAAGCCAAACCATCTAAAAACAGGTTTGTGCTTTCCAGAACAGAGATGCTAAGTGTGTTTTATCGTACCTAAATTCTGCCACATGCTGAAGATCTCACAGCCCATCATCACCCTCATGTCTCCATACCTGCATGAGAAGATAATAGTTAGAAATGTCTACTGCACAGAGCCGCATGTTGAGCGTGTGTGTGTGTGTGTGTGAGAGAGAGATAGAGAGAGAGAGAGAGAGAGAGAGAGAGAGAGAGAGAGAGAGAGAGAGAGAGAGAGAGAGAGAGACACACACACACACACACACAGAGACAGAGAGAGAGACTGCGTGGGGTTAGAGAGAGGAAGGATAATGAGAGACAGTGGGAGAAGGATAGGGTGGCATGTTGAGTAATAGTGTCTGGCTCATTACAGGCCACCCTACGGTATGCAGCAGAGATTGTCGAGGGTGTGTGTGTGTGTGTGTGTGTGTGTGTGTGTGTGTGTGTGTGTGTGTGTGTGTGTGAAGTTGCAAACAACACTTACTTTTCCAGTATTTTCTTCTTCTTGGAGGGTGAGAAGGACTCCAGTTGAAGACAGGGCTGGTTGATAAATATTACAGATAGATAGAAATAGGAGTCCCACACCTGGAAATGACAGCAGAAAATTATTGTGAAAACAAGCAAAAAAAATTACTCCAGTCAAGTTTTCAGGAATCCAGACAAAGAATAGTCAATTTGCATAGGCAGCCATTCTTGACAGTTGTGTAATGGCATGTACTGCATTTTCCTGAGGTTTATATACGATTGTAAGGAGGACTGGACAATGTCAGCTGTTAAATTACAGTTACAAAAGACAATATAGTATTTTTAACACATGTAAGTGCTCAGGAGATACTGAAACATAATAAAAGAAATGTGGATCTACTCACGGAGGCAGAAGCTTGAAACTCTTAAATTTCCTTAGTAGAGAAAACTTTTTTTAAATAATTGTTTTATTTCACTCACCTACATGTATTGTGTTTTTTTATTGCTTTTCTCACTTTGATTTTGTCAAACTATTTTTTGGCTTATGTTTATATTGTGCACTGTGCTTTTTTCGTTTTTATTATTTTACTTCCTTGTCGCTGTGAGGCACTTTGTAACTTCTATATATCTACAGTATATATACACATGTATAAAAGGGAGCATGTGGGCAATCTCTGTTTGTTTCAATTTTTGTCCCACGACACACACACACACACACACACACACACACACACACACACACACACACACACACACACACACACACACACAAGGAGGCATTGTGACATCACTGATGACGTAACAGGGATGTCATAAAGTCCCACTGATGATGTCATAGTGACATCACTGATGATGTTATCAGTGTTGTAAGATAAGATGCTTTCTGTCAGTGTGTGCATACTGTTATGGCCAGATCCACCCCCATGGCTTTTTGATTCGTTTTCAGACTGAGGGGGGTGGAGCTTACAGGGTGGTGCAGGAAGTCTTTAAGAAGAGCTTCCGGGTCAGAGTTTGTCCTCTAAGCTCTGGGACTCTGTCAATGAGAGGAAACATGAATAAGAATGCATGACTGGGAGCCATCTTGTGGCTGTGTGTGAGATAGTCTCTTTAAACTCTCTTTAAACAAGAGGGAGTCTGGCTAAATGCTGTGATATGGACAATGGGATGGTAGTTTACCCTGTTCTTTATTGGAGTGTGTTTTGAGTTTTGTCTGTGTCTTATAATGTCTACTGAACTACCAAACAGACACAGAGGAGCGGAGTGCTGTTCAGTAAGTGTTCTTCAGAAGATCTAAAGAAATGCACACACACGCAGGCACACACACACACACACACACAAACAGACACAGAGAAACACACACACACACACACACACACACACACACGTCAGTGTGTTTGCCCTTACCTTGTAGTCAAACTTGTCATTGAGGAAGTTTTTCCTCAGAGCATCAGAAAGATAAAGAACAGTTGTGATGATGACACTGAGAGAACAGGAGAGAAAGAGAGGGGAGACATCAAAGTGCATCATCACACACATCTTCCTGATATGCAATTGAAACGCCATTTGCACAATCCACATCTCATTTGTGTCCCTAACATGTTGTACATTCAGTGTATGTCATTCAGTTTATTTATTTGTAGACCAGTGGTGCCGGAACAAGTTTGCAATTAGGGGGGCAAAAGCAAGAAGGGAGCCTTGGCAAAACAAAAGAAAAATGCTTTTTTTGGACGTTTGGAT
>NC_139624.1:33280081-33293289 GCF_964638095.1 Poromitra crassiceps
CTGGAGGTCGTTAAGACACAGGTAAGCATATAAAGACAGCCAGGCATACGTAGGCTATTACTACGCTGGAGGTCGTTAAGACACAGGTAAGCATATAAAGACAGCCAGGCATACGTAGGCTATTACTACGCTGGAGGTCGTTAAGACACAGGTAAGCATATAAAGACAGCCAGGCATACGTAGGCTATTACTACGCTGGAGGTCGTTAAGACACAGGTAAGCATATAAAGACAGCCAGGCCTACGTAGGCTATTACTACGCTGGAGGTCGTTAAGACACAGGTAAGCATATAAAGACAGCCAGGCATACGTAGGCTATTACTACGCTGGAGGTCGTTAAGACACTGGAGGTCGTTAAGACACAGGTAAGCATATAAAGACAGCCAGGCATACGTAGGCTATTACTACGCTGGAGGTCGTTAAGACACAGGTAAGCATATAAAGACAGCCAGGCATACGTAGGCTATTACTACGCTGGGGGTCGTTAAGACACAGGTAAGCATATAAAGACAGCCAGGCATACATAGGCTATTACTACGCTGGAGGTCGTTAAGACACAGGTAAGCATATAAAGACAGCCAGGCATACGTAGGCTATTACTACGCTGGAGGTCGTTAAGACACAGGTAAGCATATAAAGACAGCCAGGCATACGTAGGCTATTACTACGCTGGAGGTCGTTAAGACACTGGAGGTCGTTAAGACACAGGTAAGCATATAAAGACAGCCAGGCATACGTAGGCTATTACTACGCTGGAGGTCGTTAAGACACAGGTAAGCATATAAAGACAGCCAGGCATACGTAGGCTATTACTACGCTGGAGGTCGTTAAGACACAGGTAAGCATACAAAGACAGCCAGGCATACATAGGCTATTACTACGCTGGAGGTCGTTAAGACACAGGTAAGCATATAAAGACAGCCAGGCATACGTAGGCTATTACTACGCTGGAGGTCGTTAAGACACTGGAGGTCGTTAAGACACAGGTAAGCATATAAAGACAGCCAGGCATACGTAGGCTATTACTACGCTGGAGGTCGTTAAGACACAGGTAAGCATATAAAGACAGCCAGGCATACGTAGGCTATTACTACGCTGGAGGTCGTTAAGACACAGGTAAGCATATAAAGACAGCCAGGCATACGTAGGCTATTACTACGCTGGAGGTCGTTAAGACACAGGTAAGCATATAAAGACAGCCAGGCATACGTAGGCTATTACTACGCTGGAGGTCGTTAAGACACAGGTAAGCATATAAAGACAGCCAGGCCTACGTAGGCTATTACTACGCTGGAGGTCGTTAAGACACAGGTAAGCATATAAAGACAGCCAGGCATACGTAGGCTATTACTACGCTGGAGGTCGTTAAGACACTGGAGGTCGTTAAGACACAGGTAAGCATATAAAGACAGCCAGGCATACGTAGGCTATTACTACGCTGGAGGTCGTTAAGACACAGGTAAGCATATAAAGACAGCCAGGCATACGTAGGCTATTACTACGCTGGGGGTCGTTAAGACACAGGTAAGCATATAAAGACAGCCAGGCATACATAGGCTATTACTACGCTGGAGGTCGTTAAGACACAGGTAAGCATATAAAGACAGCCAGGCATACGTAGGCTATTACTACGCTGGAGGTCGTTAAGACACTGGAGGTCGTTAAGACACAGGTAAGCATATAAAGACAGCCAGGCATACGTAGGCTATTACTACGCTGGAGGTCGTTAAGACACAGGTAAGCATATAAAAACAGCCAGGCATACGTAGGCTATTACTACGCTGGAGGTCGTTAAGACACAGGTAAGCATATAAAGACAGCCAGGCATACGTAGGCTATTACTACGCTGGAGGTCGTTAAGACACAGGTAAGCATATAAAGACAGCCAGGCATACGTAGGCTATTACTACGCTGGAGGTCGTTAAGACACAGGTAAGCATATAAAAACAGCCAGGCATACGTAGGCTATTACTACGCTGGAGGTCGTTAAGACACAGGTAAGCATATAAAGACAGCCAGGCCTACGTAGGCTATTACTACGCTGGAGGTCGTTAAGACACAGGTAAGCATATAAAGACAGCCAGGCATACGTAGGCTATTACTACGCTGGAGGTCGTTAAGACACAGGTAAGCATATAAAGACAGCCAGGCATACATAGGCTATTACTACGCTGGAGGTCGTTAAGACACAGGTAAGCATATAAAGATAGCCAGGCATACGTAGGCTATTACTACGGTGGAGGTCGTTAAGAAGACACAGGTAAGCATATAAAGACAGCCAGGCCTATGTAGGCTATTACTACGCTGGAGGTCGTTAAGACACAGGTAAGCATATAAAGACAGCCAGGCATACGTAGGCTATTACTACGCTGGAGGTCGTTAAGACACAGGTAAGCATATAAAGACAGCCAGGCATATGTAGGCTATTACTACGCTGGAGGTCGTTACGACACGGGTAAGCATATAAAGACAGCCAGGCATACGTAGGCTATTACTACGCTGGAGGTCGTTAAGACACGGGTAAGCATATAAAGACAGCCAGGCATACGTAGGCTATTACTACGCTGGAGGTCGTTAAGACACAGGTAAGCATATAAAGACAGCCAGGCATACGTAGGCTATTACTACGCTGGAGGTCGTTAAGACACAGGTAAGCATATAAAGACAGCCAGGCATACGTAGGCTATTACTACGCTGGAGGTCGTTAAGACACAGGTAAGCATATAAAGACAGCCAGGCATACGTAGGCTATTACTACGCTGGAGGTCGTTAAGACACTGGAGGTCGTTAAGACACAGGTAAGCATATAAAGACAGCCAGGCATACGTAGGCTATTACTATGCTGGAGGTCGTTAAGACACTGGAGGTCGTTAAGACACAGGTAAGCATATAAAGACAGCCAGGCATACGTAGGCTATTACTACGCTGGAGGTCGTTAAGACACAGGTAAGCATATAAAGACAGCCAGGCATACGTAGGCTATTACTACGCTGGAGGTCGTTAAGACACTGGAGGTCGTTAAGACACAGGTAAGCATATAAAGACAGCCAGGCATACGTAGGCTATTACTACGCTGGAGGTCGTTAAGACACAGGTAAGCATATAAAGACAGCCAGGCATACGTAGGCTATTACTACGCTGGAGGTCGTTAAGACACAGGTAAGCATATAAAGACAGCCAGGCATACATAGGCTATTACTACGCTGGAGGTCGTTAAGACACAGGTAAGCATATAAAGACAGCCAGGCATACGTAGGCTATTACTACGCTGGAGGTCGTTAAGACACAGGTAAGCATATAAAGACAGCCAGGCATACGTAGGCTATTACTACGCTGGAGGTCGTTAAGACACAGGTAAGCATATAAAGACAGCCAGGCATACGTAGGCTATTACTACGCTGGAGGTCGTTAAGACACAGGTAAGCATATAAAGACAGCCAGGCATACGTAGGCTATTACTACGCTGGAGGTCGTTAAGACACAGGTAAGCATATAAAGACAGCCAGGCATACGTAGGCTATTACTACGCTGGAGGTCGTTAAGACACAGGTAAGCATATAAAGACAGCCAGGCATACGTAGGCTATTACTACGCTGGAAGTCGTTAAGACATGGGTAAGCATATAAAGACAGCCAGGCATACGTAGGCTATTACTACGCTGGAGGTCGTTAAGACACGGGTAAGCATATAAAGACAGCCAGGCATACGTAGGCTATTACTACGCTGGAAGTCGTTAAGACACGGGTAAGCATATAAAGACAGCCAGGCATACGTAGGCTATTACTACGCTGGAGGTCGTTAAGACACAGGTAAGCATATAAAGACAGCCAGGCATACGTAGGCTATTACTATGCTGGAAGTCGTTAAGACACGGGTAAGCATATAAAGACAGCCAGGCATACGTAGGCTATTACTACGCTGGAGGTCGTTAAGACACGGGTAAGCATATAAAGACAGCCAGGCATACGTAGGCTATTACTACGCTGGAGGTCGTTAAGACACAGGTAAGCATAAAGACAGCCAGGCATACATAGGTTATTACTAAGCTGGAGGTCATTAAGACACAGGTAAGCATAAAGACAGCCAGGCATACGTAGCTTATTACTAAGCTGGAGGTCGTTGGGGGAGGGAGACAGACAGTCAGAAAGACAATGAGATATTGTATGTAAACACACACATACATCTAACAAATCACTTCTGGGTCGCTTCTGAGGTTGAGTTTGTGAAAGTAATTGGGTGAGAGACACAGAGAGAGAGTGACAGAGATGAGGAGAACGAGCAACAGGCAAAAATACTGTGCAGACAAATAGAGAAAAAGAGACAGGTACAGTATGGTGCGCACACACAAACAACAGGCTAAACAAAGAAATAATTATTGCTTTGTGGTTGCGTCAGAAATCTCCTAGCAGTCATGGAGGTTCAGTGGATAATTTTCTGAGGGCAAATAACAGCTGAATAACAGAGTAGCTACTGTAGAAGGAGAGAGATACCTGAGAAAAGAGTGTTTCAGTTGCATTCAGTAACATTACAGGTAAAAGTGAATTGTCTGATAAGGTAGATTTCAGTTACCATAAGACAGTAAGTAAACTGCCTTTAGCACAGGGGTTCCCAATACACCGTCAAAGGCTGTGCTGGTAGATCGCTTTCCCATTCATAAAAATCCATTTAACACATTCACTGCCAGCCGTTTTTTTTTTACTGTAGTTAGCTTCTGCCAGAGGGTTTTTTTGAGGATTCTGGCTCATTTTACAAGAGCCGAGGATTCTTTTCTGCTTGGACTTTGTGAACACAAACTTCACAAAAGTACTAATAGAATGTGTGCTTTCTCTGTCTAAAAGAGTTAGTTTGTAGAGTTTGTAGTTATGTAGATATTAGCCGTTGAGTACAGCATGGTTTCAGCGTCTGAGACTGAAAGCTGAGATAATCGCAGTTTTGTGAAATTCAATCAAACAGGCAGAACAGTCACTTTAACCATTTATTTTTGGCATCAGTGAGAGATCAGACATCAAAAACAATATAGTTCTGACGCCCTCTCCTTCAAACTCCTCCCTCCGTGGGCGTGTCTGGTGGCTTTCAGCAGCGTTTGTCACAAGCGAGTTTCTACTGCCTGTCTGCAGTGAGCAGCCTCCCTCCCTGGCGGCCCCCTCTCGGCGAGTGTGGATGGGGCTCACTCGCTCACTCGTGTGTGTGTGTGTGTGTGTGTGTGTGTGTGTGTGTCTCCTTCAAACTCCTCCCTCCGTAGGTCACAGGCGAGTTTCTGTTGCCTCACGGATCCCAAAAAAAGAGAGGGGAATCGCAGGAGCGGGGAAGAGGAGAGGAGAGGCGAGGGCAGGGGGTTGGACACGGGAGAGAAATTCCTTTGCGATCCCCTTCTTCCAATCTTGAGGCGTACTCCGCTCTCGGTGTGCTGCTGCTGCTGCTTGTCTGTGCTGCTGCTGCTGGCGCGGCCGCTCTCGGGCGAGTCTGGATGACTGTAAAATCGCCAAGCCATTTCCTTGAGAATGGCTTCCTCCCGCGGCTGTTTTTTCTTTGCTTTCTCTCGTCTGGAGTGCACTGTCGCCACTTAGTGGGTCGGTAAAATAGATTATACACATTCAATACCTCCAATATTTGTATAGGAGACGTAAAAGGGTTGGATCCACGTACCACCGTCAAAAAAAAAAATCGATTTTTAAGCCGAGATATCTCGTCATTGGCAGTCAACCGTTGGATTCTGTAAGCCGAGATATCTCGTCAATGGCAGTGAACGTGTTAAGATAGAGAGAGAGGGGGGGGGGAGAGAGAGAGAGAGAGAGAGAGGGGGGTGGGGGGTGCGAGGCACGCTAGTGGAGGGTCCTACATTGGACCCTCCAATGTAGGATGAATAGAACCATGTGCGTGACCGGTAACTACAAGTCTGCAGCTGTCAGCGGACAAGAGACACGGACAGTATCAGTCCCGAGAGGACGCACACATGGGACGGTTGCGGACACCACAGACGAGTATAGTTCTGTCTATACTAGTTTGTGGATTTGTGAGGACGTGTGAAGACAGAGAGGGAGAGAGGGAGAGAAGCAAACAAGTGCACATCTCAAAAGCAGGTAAACCACTGTGGGATTAGCGAAAAGTTGCTAAAAAAACGGCGTTCGTTATCGCTATCGTGGCCAGCGCGCAAATTGGCAGCTGCAATCATCCGGCGATAGCATAAGAAAAGCAAATAGCGCTTGTATGACAATAGGGCCCAATGTCTGTTCAATACCCAACCTAAAACTAACTTCAGCGTGGTGCAAATCTCCTCTCTTTAAATCCAGCGTCTGTTTTGGTCAGAGCCTTGACAAGAGAGAGGAACAGAGCGAAGGAGATAGATAGATAGATAGATAGATAGATAGATAGATAGATAGATAGATAGATAGATAGATAGATAGATATGCTGGTGGTACCCTCAGGTCATCCTTGTTGCTGAAGGCCTGCAGCAGCTGCTGGTAGTGCCGGTCGCTCATCTGTCGCAGCAGGGCCAGCAGGCATGCCACAAACTCTCCCTGCAGAGAAAGAGTTATCATCAGCAGCATCATCATCATCATGATGATTAGTGTTATCAATGTCCTACCCTATACACTCACTTGCAGTCACTTGCTTGACTCTGGAATCTAAACAAGTTGATTTGCACTGGAAACGTACAGTAACACTCTGTAAACAGTCTCACAACACATGCAAGATATTTTTCACTTGTTTGTATACAAAATAAATAGTACGAGTTTAAAGGGGCACAAACAGCCTCTATTTATCCTCCCAGCCGCCAACCCGCCTGTCCCCTGGAGTTGAATCATTACAGAATGATGACGCTGACGATGATGATGATGATGATGATGAACACCTCATCTCCATTTATCATCCTGTTATTATTCTGAAGGTTCATTATCACCATCACGGTTAGTCATACAGTATTATTGTAATTATAGTCACCACAGCAGCAGGTCAATTTCAAATCCATAATTACTATTGTGCATTTCATCAAGTCCCAAAACGATTTAGACATACAGAGACACACAGACATACACACACACACACACACACACACACACACACACACACACACACACACACACACACACACATACAGTGACATCCTGGAACTGTAGTCTCAAGGCAGGCCCGGCTGGCTGTGGGCGGTTGGTGATCTCCAGGATGGTCCTCAGTAAAACTCCAAGCAGGCTCTCCACAATCAGCTCCACCTCCTCAGACACCACCGGCTCCTACAGAGAGAACACACACTCAGATACTGTCTTTCTCACAGCAGGTGATGGTCACACTCTACTCATCTAATGGCCCAGATATGCCTACAGTATATGGAGGATACAGAAGGTTGTTTTTTCAATCATCTCAGAATCCTACACTCAGTGAATACCTTAGGCCATTTCTTTCAAGGCAAAGTTCATAATTGAAATTCCTACCACCACCCCATTTCCCTCCCCAAGTTACAGAAACATGACTTGCCCATTTGATCTCTAGTCATTTGTATTCTTCTATCCACATGCTTCAGCACAGCCTTCAACTGCATCAGAGCCAAACAGTTGACCCAGCCTTATCATCATCTCACTCTTAATGATAGCCTTGACCTCGCCAAAAAAGGGAAGAACAAGAAGTTCCATCGCTACGAGCAAACATTTTAAAACTATTATATTCATCCCACCACCTCCTCTCATATAACATATTGAAAGAAAGAAAGAAAGAAAGAAAGAAAGAAAGAAAGAAAGAAAGAAAGAAAGAAAGAAAAGAAAGGTGGACAATGAGCTGTAGTATATTGTGTGTGTGTGTGTGTGTGTGTGTGTGTGTGTGTGTGTGTGTGTGTGTGTGTGTGTGTGTGTGTGTGTGTGTGTGTGTGTACCCCTGACATGACAGACAGATCTTGGACTGAGCAATAATGAGAGCGATCTTCGGACTGGCACATTAGCTGCCACTGCTGTCACTTCCCTTTAGATGTGGTGCCAGTGTGTGTGTGTATATTTGTGTGTGTGTGTGTGTGTGTGTGTGTGTGTGTGTGTGTGTGTGTTTGTGTCCTACTGGGTGTCTTTACCACTAGCTGCCCCTCTGGCAGTGAACAATGCAAGCCAGGCAACCGCACACAAATCACACACACACACACACACACACACACACACACACACACAGCTCGAAGTGACTGCCACGCCGCTGCCACATTGCTAAATTGATGGGTCTCATTACTGGACTGCACAGCTGCCAATGTCCCTGTTACCAAGACTAATTGACCATGCACACAACAAAACAATCTGCTATTGCAATCTACTGGCCAGAGGATAGCCCAAAAACTCTTTCCTTTTCATTTGACCTCCTTCAAAAGTTATTTCCAATTATGATGGTAATAATCCCCATGTATTACACTCTAAAACAAGCAAAGGCATTTATTGCAACTGCGTTTCAGAATACTGGGCATGTTTTGTTTTTGTAAATGGACTTGATTCATAAGGAGATGTAAAGATGTGAGGAAGCACAAGCTGCTGCTGACTGTGTGATGTGATGTGAGCTCAGTGTTATCTCAACACATCCATACATTCAGTGTTGCCATTTGTCACTGGCAGCATTTTGAATGGCACATTCCTCCTTCATTGCGGTTGTTAAGTGGTTTATTTTCTATGATAGATGATATTTACTCCTCTACTGAAAAGCAGCCTATGTTTTCTCATTTCGACTTTTTAGACATGTGGGTATCTCACGCTCTCACTTGGAGATTCTCACCCAAACCATGTATTTCTGGGTCATTGGTGGACTAAATCAAAACATAGCCAACATTAGCCATGTTAGTTTATTTGTTTATTAAAAAGGATCCCCATAGCTGACGCCTAGACGACAGCTAGTCTTCCTGTTATAGTTTCCGCTGGCTGGACTGTACTGTATGTATCCACTGTAGAAGTAGGAGGAGTACTCCCTGAGCCCAGAGGCCTCACGTGTGGGGTCCCCCAAGGAAGCATCATTGGTCCTTTATAATTTTTTATTGTACATTAATGACATGGAATCTGCCCGCTTATGTCCTTTATTTCTGTACGCAGATGGTTCTGCCTTGTTGGTAACCGGAGAGAGCTTAGAATCAGTGAGATCATCTCTTAGCAAAGAGCTTCATAATGTAAGCACATGGTTATGCAACTATAAACTAGCCCTGCACTTAGGAAAATCTGAATGTATTGTTTTTGGTTTAAAGTACAAAGTAAGGGACCAACCCAGTTTTTCGGAGGAATGTAAGCTACAGGAAAAGTGCTGTGTTACGTATCTGGGATGTCAATTGGACCAGTGTATGTGGAGTGAGGCTATAGCTCTCTGTCATTGTGTGTCAGTGTATGTGGAGTGAGGCTATAGCTCTCTGTCATTGTGTGTCAGTGTTAGGGCTGGGCAATATAATCGATACGGCAATATATCGCGATATTTTATTTCCCGATACTGTATCGATACTTGGACGCCAAGTATCGCGATATAATCTTTTTTTTTTTCTTTTCTTTTTTTTTGCAGGCCATGCCATGCCAGGCCTCTGCATCTGGTGATTCCCACCCCTAATCGATACTGTATCGATATTTCCCATATCTATGCGTTCAGTAACACTCAACACTCAGTAGTTTTGACTAAATTTGTCCACTAACTTATCAGTATAAAGTGATGTACATATTATTACACTACCTGGGTGGTACACAGTGTGTTGTATCTTTAGCTCTATTATTTAATTTTGAGTAAATTCTGTAGAATATTGCAATATATCGCAATAATATATATCGTGATACAATCGTATCATGACCCAAGTATCGTGATACGTATCGTATCGTGAGATCCTTGCCAATACCCAGCCCTAGTCAGTGTATGTGGAGTGAGGCTATAGCTCTCTGTCATTGTGTGTCAGTGTATGTGGAGTGAGGCTATAGCTCTCTGTCATTGGGAAAATCCCCTCAACGACAAAGTATTTGGCAAGAATATCTAAATTCCTGGACAAGAAGACCATGCGGCTACGTCTTTAATTCAATGTCATTATGACTACACCTGTATATCCTGGTACAATGGTCTAACTAAAAGATCAAAAGACAGGCTTCAAAAAGCACAAAACAAACTAATGAGGGTTATTCTTGGCCTCAGTCCATGAACGCATATTAGCCCAATGCATTTTAAAGAGTTGAATTGGCTCCCCGTTGAAAGTAGTGTTCAACAGTTAAAACTCATCATGGTCTATCAAATATTACACGACCATTGTCCAAATTACTTTACTAAGTATTTTCAATTTGTATGGGACGCTCATGGCCGGAACACGAGAGCTAGTGTAGCGGATTTGAAACTACCTAAGCTAAAAAGCAAGGTGGGGAGAAGTACATTCCTCTACACAGGGAGAGAGGAGTGGAACAAGATCCCTAACCAAGTTAAGGCTGCCAATTCTCTGAGTGGTTTTAAAAACCTTCTGAAGAAATTCCTGCTGAGTAAGCTAGAGGCGTGGGCGGAGTCTTTTGTTTAATTACTGTAGTCTCTGAACTTGTGTTGCTTGTATCTATCGTTTTCCTTTATTCTTGATTGATCTGTAATGTTTATTTGATGTAAAGTGTACTGTATGTCTTGTTTTTTAAGACCAGGGACCATGTTGGAAATAATTGTACAACCCTTGGATTTTGTTGTATTTGATATCCATAATAAACTCAACTCAATCAACTCAACTCAACTCAACTGCTACATGCTTGCAGCCAACACTTGTCAGCTCTAGCCCTGATGAAGCAACTTGTATGATGGTTACTACTCACCGCGGTGCCATTTTCCTCCTTCTTGATGAGGGACAGCATGCTGGTGAGGATGCGGGCGCACATCACCAGGTCTCTCTGCTCCTGCATGTGGGCCTGGAGGAGGCGGAGCACCACTGGGAGGAGGATGCATCGTGACTCTGCAACACACACACACACACACACACACACACACACACACACACACACACACACGCACGCACGCATGCACACGCGCACGCACACGCGCACACACACACACACACATACACACATACATCAGAAGTGAGACGTTGAAGA
The DNA here is from genome assembly GCF_964638095.1 of Poromitra crassiceps. Lineage (NCBI taxonomy): Eukaryota > Metazoa > Chordata > Actinopteri > Beryciformes > Melamphaidae > Poromitra > Poromitra crassiceps. The sequence goes on from NC_139624.1 coordinate 33,291,117, forward strand.
ATGAATGACACACCTAAGAAGAGAAGGCTAAGAGGTGAAAGACAACAAGAGGATGAACACCACATACAAAATAAACCCACACGCTGCTACAAATCATGCAAACCCTGGTGGACCAACAGCTCATACACTACCTCCACTGTTCTCTTGTGTTTAGGTGCACGAGTGCACAGCCTTTTTTTAATGCAACCCATCGTTTTGCATTCATGTCATTTTCATCAGGGAGGTTTTTGTGCTATATTTGGCATTTGGGAGTAAAACATCGATTTGCTTCAGTTTGTAATCTTCATTAAGAACAATTTAATAAGACAGAAGCAAGCACACTGTAGGGTAACAATTAGCCAAGGTGTATTATCAAATAGCTGCACAGTGGGAGTGCACGCCAAAAGAGTGTCATATAGACTAATCACCTGCGTGTAGGCAGCTTGACAAACGCCTATCATTGTGAGTGTTTGAATCTGGCTGCTCAAATCTGTTTGCTTGTTTGTGTTGTTTATATTTGTTTTGCTATTTACTCAGCGAATGTGCACCCATGTATATGTCTATGTGTGTGCCTATTTTTTCTGTGTGCTGGGATGTATCCAATGTGTTTACATGCTTTAATTATATACAAGATCAAAGTGTACATCCACTGCACTGTACATCCGTCTGTGTACCCAGGTCTGTACCTGGGTTAATGTAAAGCTGGCTCTCCACCGTCTTGGCGATGCACTGCAGTTTGACGGCCTCCAGGGGGCACTCAGCATGAACAGTGGCTGGCAGGCTGCCCAGCGTCTCCCGCACAAAGCCGGCCACCTCTCGCACCGTGAAGATCTTCAACAGCTCGCCGTAAACCGCCGGGAATGTCCGCAAGAACACCGCCTAGGCAGGTTAGCACAATATTATTCAATGGTATGAAGTGAAGGCTTTGCAGCCAGGGCACACTGACAAGTTATCCAAAACTGCACACAGACCTTAAACACAGAAGACTTGTTTGCCTGAACCTGAATGCCCCAATCATTTTCCTAACTGACCGGTAAATTGAACACATTATGAATCCATCAAACATAATTTCTCCTCAAAGACTGGAATTTAGTGCGTGATACGCACTGCTAAAAGCACTGAAGCTGCAAATTAGACCATGCAGACAATTTGCTCTTAGTATTTCGCCACTATTCAAAGCATGGCACCCACTCTTCCCTAAAGCAAGGCACCCATAAGCTCTATATGTGAACATGTGCTTATTTGGCAAAAGGACTCACTACTAAAGGCTTGGAGCCAATTAAATTAGGCATAGTTTGGTTGCTAAGAAATTGACATACGTATGTCCGTTTGCAAGATGTGTGTCTATATTTCTCATTCTCTCCCCACCTCCTCCCTCCCCCTGCTCTCTTCTCCCCCACACCCCCCCTTCCCCTCTCCTGCTCTCTCCTCTTGCTCCTTCCCCACCTCCTATACCCTCCAACATCTCCCATTCCCTCCCCACCCCATCACTCTCTCACATTCCCCCTGCTCTTCCCCCTTCTCCTGCTCTCTCCTCTGCTCTCTCTTCATTTCTATATTTTCTATATTATCAATTGTTCAAATGTTATCTTTATTCTGTATATTCTTGTTACTGTTGTGATAGCTAGAATCAGCTAGACATACTTTCTGTGAAGCCCTCTGAGACATGCTTGTGAATTAGGGCTATATAAATAAACTTGACTTGACTTGACTTGACTTGAGAATGAATGCGAGTTTCATAATTCATTTTTTCAATGAGCTTTGGTCAAGACTATCAATATAGACAGAATCACAATGTTTGTTTACAATAACGTCTGCGTCACGTACATACAGTTTAATGGAGCGAAACAAGCGGGGCGGGGAACAACTGAGATAAAGGGAAAATGGTTACACGTCTAAAATGCAGGTTTGATGCATTAATATCTCATTAATAAACATAACTAAAAATAATAATGAATTACGGTATCAACACAGTACATAAAATAAGCACAGCCAAATGTCAGATAGTTTATAGGCCACCGAGTTTAACTAGGGTATATAGCTTACATTAAACAACATTGTGATTCAGGCTATACAGCGTTCACAGACTGCAGGAGAGGTGGATAGCAAGGCAGTGTGGGAAAGGAGTTATTAGTGTACTTGGGGATGGAGACACACGTGCGCATGCACACGCATGTACATGTACGCACGCACA
>NC_139624.1:33293489-33325989 GCF_964638095.1 Poromitra crassiceps
ACAAGTGCACATCTCAAAAGCAGGTAAACCACTGTGGGATTAGCGAAAAGTTGCTAAAAAAACGGCGTTCGTTATCGCTATCGTGGCCGGCGCGCAAATTGGCAGCTGCAATCATCCGGCGATAGCATAAGAAAAGCAAATAGCGCTTGTATGACAATAGGGCCCAATGTCTGTTCAATACCCAACCTAAAACTAACTTCAGCGTGGTGCAAATCTCCTCTCTTTAAATCCAGCGTCTGTTTTGGTCAGAGCCTTGACAAGAGAGAGGAACAGAGCGAAGGAGATAGATAGATAGATAGATAGATAGATAGATAGATAGATAGATAGATAGATAGATAGATAGATAGATATGCTGGTGGTACCCTCAGGTCATCCTTGTTGCTGAAGGCCTGCAGCAGCTGCTGGTAGTGCCGGTCGCTCATCTGTCGCAGCAGGGCCAGCAGGCATGCCACAAACTCTCCCTGCAGAGAAAGAGTTATCATCAGCAGCATCATCATCATGATGATTAGTGTTATCAATGTCCTACCCTATACACTCACTTGCAGTCACTTGCTTGACTCTGGAATCTAAACAAGTTGATTTGCACTGGAAACGTACAGTAACACTCTGTAAACAGTCTCACAACACATGCAAGATATTTTTCACTTGTTTGTATACAAAATAAATAGTACGAGTTTAAAGGGGCACAAACAGCCTCTATTTATCCTCCCAGCCGCCAACCCGCCTGTCCCCTGGAGTTGAATCATTACAGAATGATGACGCTGACGATGATGATGATGAACACCTCATCTCCATTTATCATCCTGTTATTATTCTGAAGGTTCATTATCACCATCACGGTTAGTCATACAGTATTATTGTAATTATAGTCACCACAGCAGCAGGTCAATTTCAAATCCATAATTACTATTGTGCATTTCATCAAGTCCCAAAACGATTTAGACATACAGAGACACACAGACATACACACACACACACACACACACACACACACACACACACACACACACACACACACACACACACACACACATACATACAGTGACATCCTGGAACTGTAGTCTCAAGGCAGGCCCGGCTGGCTGTGGGCGGTTGGTGATCTCCAGGATGGTCCTCAGTAAAACTCCAAGCAGGCTCTCCACAATCAGCTCCACCTCCTCAGACACCACCGGCTCCTACAGAGAGAACACACACTCAGATACTGTCTTTCTCACAGCAGGTGATGGTCACACTCTACTCATCTAATGGCCCAGATATGCCTACAGTATATGGAGGATACAGAAGGTTGTTTTTTCAATCATCTCAGAATCCTACACTCAGTGAATACCTTAGGCCATTTCTTTCAAGGCAAAGTTCATAATTGAAATTCCTACCACCACCCCATTTCCCTCCCCAAGTTACAGAAACATGACTTGCCCATTTGATCTCTAGTCATTTGTATTCTTCTATCCACATGCTTCAGCACAGCCTTCAACTGCATCAGAGCCAAACAGTTGACCTGGCCTTATCATCATCTCACTCTTAATGATGTTGACCTTGCCTTATCATCATCTCACTCTTAATGATAGCCTTGACCTCGCCAAAAAAGGGAAGAACAAGAAGTTCCATCGCTACGAGCAAACATTTAAAAACTATTATATTCATCCCACCACCTCCTCTCATATAACATATTGAAAGAAAGAAAGAAAGAAAGAAAGAAAGAAAGAAAGAAAGAAAGAAAAGAAAGGTGGACAATGAGCTGTAGTATACTGTGTGTGTGTGTGTGTGTGTGTGTGTGTGTGTGTGTGTGTGTGTGTGTGTGTGTGTGTGTGTGTGTGTGTGTGTGTGTTTGTGTGTGTGTGTGTGTGTGTGTGTGTGTGTGTGTGTGTGTGTGTGTGTGTGTGTGTGTGTGTGTGTGTGTGTGTGTGTGTGTACCCCTGACATGACAGACAGATCTTGGACTGAGCAATAATGAGAGCGATCTTCGGACTGGCACATTAGCTGCCACTGCTGTCACTTCCCTTTAGATGTGGTGCCAGTGTGTGTGTGTATATTTGTGTGTGTGTGTGTGTGTGTGTGTGTGTGTGTGTGTGTGTGTCCTACTGGGTGTCTTTACCACTAGCTGCCCCTCTGGCAGTGAACAATGCAAGCCAGGCAACCGCACACAAATCACACACACACACACACACACACACACACACACACACACACACACACAGAGCTCGAAGTGACTGCCACGCCGCTGCCACATTGCTAAATTGATGGGTCTCATTACTGGACTGCACAGCTGCCAATGTCCCTGTTACCAAGACTAATTGACCATGCACACAACAAAACAATCTGCTATTGCAATCTACTGGCCAGAGGATAGCCCAAAAACTCTTTCCTTTTCATTTGACCTCCTTCAAAAGTTATTTCCAATTATGATGGTAATAATCCCCATGTATTACACTCTAAAACAAGCAAAGGCATTTATTGCAACTGCGTTTCAGAATACTGGGCATGTTTTGTTTTTGTAAATGGACTTGATTCATAAGGAGATGTAAAGATGTGAGGAAGCAAGCTGCTGCTGACTGTGTGATGTGATGTGAGCTCAGTGTTATCTCAACACATCCATACATTCAATGTTGCCATTTGTCACTGGCAGCATTTTGAATGGCACATTCCTCCTTCATTGCGGTTGTTAAGTGGCTTATTTTCTATGATAGATGATATTTACTCCTCTACTGAAAAGCAGCCTATGTTTTCTCATTTCGACTTTTTAGACATGTGGGTATCTCACCCTCTCACTTGGAGATTCTCACCCAAACCATGTATTTCTGGGTCATTGGTGGACTAAATCAAAACATAGCCAACATTAGCCATGTTAGTTTATTTGTTTATTAAAAAGGATCCCCATAGCTGACGCCTAGACGACAGCTAGTCTTCCTGTTATAGTTTCCGCTGGCTGGACTGTACTGTATGTATCCACTGTAGAAGTAGGAGGAGTACTCCCTGAGCCCAGAGGCCTCACGTGTGGGGTCCCCCAAGGAAGCATCATTGGTCCTTTATAATTTTTTATTGTACATTAATGACATGGAATCTGCCCGCTTATGTCCTTTATTTCTGTACGCAGATGGTTCTGCCTTGTTGGTAACCGGAGAGAGCTTACAATCAGTGAGATCATCTCTTAGCAAAGAGCTTCATAATGTAAGCACATGGTTATGCAACTATAAACTAGCCCTGCACTTAGGAAAATCTGAATGTATTGTTTTTGGTTTAAAGTACAAAGTAAGGGACCAACCCAGTTTTTCGGAGGAATGTAAGCTACAGGAAAAGTGCTGTGTTACGTATCTGGGATGTCAATTGGACCAGTGTATATGGAGTGAGGCGATAGCTCTCTGTCATTGTGTGTCAGTGTATGTGGAGTGAGGCTATAGCTCTCTGTCATTGTGTGTCAGTGTATGTGGAGTGAGGCTATAGCTCTCTGTCATTGTGTGTCAGTGTATGTGGAGTGAGGCTATAGCTCTCTGTCATTGTGTGTCAGTGTATGTGGAGTGAGGCTATAGCTCTCTGTCATTGTGTGTCAGTGTTAGGGCTGGGCAATATAATCGATACGGCAATATATCGCGATATTTTATTTCCCGATACTGTATCGATACTTGGACGCCAAGTATCGCGATATAATCTTTTTTTTTTTTTTTTTTTTTTTTGCAGGCCATGCCATGCCAGGCCTCTGCATCTGGTGATTCCCACCCCTAATCGATACTGTATCGATATTTCCCATATCTATGCGTTCAGTAACACTCAACACTCAGTAGTTTTGACTAAATTTGTCCACTAACTTATCAGTATAAAGTGATGTACATATTATTACACTACCTGGGTGGTACACAGTGTGTTGTATCTTTAGCTCTATTATTTAATTTTGAGTAAATTCTGTAGAATATCGCAATATATCGCAATAATATATATCGTGATACAATCGTATCGTGACCCAAGTATCGTGATACGTATCGTATCGTGAGATCCTTGCCAATACCCAGCCCTAGTCAGTGTATGTGGAGTGAGGCTATAGCTCTCTGTCATTGTGTGTCAGTGTATGTGGAGTGAGGCTATAGCTCTCTGTCATTGTGTGTCAGTGTATGTGGAGTGAGGCTATAGCTCTCTGTCATTGGGAAAATCCCCTCAACGACAAAGTATTTGGCAAGAATATCTAAATTCCTGGACAAGAAGACCATGCGGCTACGTCTTTAATTCAATGTCATTATGACTACACCTGTATATCCTGGTACAGTGGTTTAACTAAAAGATCAAAAGACAGGCTTCAAAAAGCACAAAACAAACTAATGAGGGTTATTCTTGGCCTCAGTCCATGAACGCATATTAGCCCAATGCATTTTAAAGAGTTGAATTGGCTCCCCGTTGAAAGTAGTGTTCAACAGTTAAAACTCATCATGGTCTATCAAATATTACACGACCATTGTCCAAATTACTTTACTAAGTATTTTCAATTTGTACGGGACGCTCATGGCCGGAACACGAGAGCTAGTGTAGCGGATTTGAAACTACCTGACCTAAAAAGCAAGGTGGGGAGAAGTACATTCCTCTACACGGGGAGAGAGGAGTGGAACAAGATCCCTAACCAAGTTAAGGCTGCCAATTCTCTGAGTGGTTTTAAAAACCTTCTGAAGAAATTCCTGCTGAGTAAGCTAGAGTCGTGGGCGGAGTCTTTTGTTTAATTACTGTAGTCTCTGAACTTGTGTTGCTTCTATCTATCGTTTTCCTTTATTCTTGATTGATCTGTAATGTTTATTTGATGTAAAGTGTACTGTATGTCTTGTTTTTTAAGACCAGGGACCATGTTGGAAATAATTGTTTGCATTTTCAAATGTACAACCCTTGGATTTGTTGTATTTGATATCCATAATAAACTCAACTCAATCAACTCAACTGCTACATGCTTGCAGCCAACACTTGTCAGCTCTAGCCCTGATGAAGCAACTTGTATGATGGTTACTACTCACCGCGGTGCCATTTTCCTCCTTCTTGATGAGGGACAGCATGCTGGTGAGGATGCGGGCGCACATCACCAGGTCTCTCTGCTCCTGCATGTGGGCCTGGAGGAGGCGGAGCACCACTGGGAGGAGGATGCATCGTGACTCTGCAACACACACACACACACACACACACACACACACACAGGCACGCACACGCACACACACACACACACATGCACACACATACACACATACATCAGAAGTGAGACGTTGAAGAATGAATGACACACCTAAGAAGAGAAGGCTAAGAGGTGAAAGACAACAAGAGGATGAACACCACATACAAAATAAACCCAAACGCTGCTACAAATCATGCAAACCCTGGTGGACCAACAGCTCATACACTACCTCCACTGTTCTCTTGTGTTTAGGTGCACGAGTGCACAGCCTTTTTTTAATGCAACCCATCGTTTTGCATTCATGTCATTTTCATCAGGGAGGTTTTTGTGCTATATTTGGCATTTGGGAGTAAAACATCGATTTGCTTCAGTTTGTAATCTTCATTAAGAACAATTTAATAAGACAGAAGCAAGCGCACTGTAGGGTAACAATTAGCCAAGGTGTATTATCAAATAGCTGCACAGTGGGAGTGCACGCCAAAAGAGTGTCATATAGACTAATCACCTGCATGTAGGCAGCTTGACAAACACCTATCATTGTGAGTGTTTGAATCTGGCTGCTCAAATCTGTTTGCTTGTTTGTGTTGTTTATATTTGTTTTGTTATTTACTCAGCGAATGTGCACCCATGTATATGTCTATGTGTGTGCCTATTTTTTCTGTGTGCTGGGATGTATCCAATGTGTTTACATGCTTTAATTATATACAAGATCAAAGTGTACATCCACTGCACTGTACATCCGTCTGTGTACCCAGGTCTGTACCTGGGTTAATGTAAAGCTGGCTCTCCACCGTCTTGGCGATGCACTGCAGTTTGACGGCCTCCAGGGGGCACTCAGCGTGAACAGTGGCTGGCAGGCTGCCCAGCGTCTCCCGCACAAAGCCGGCCACCTCTCGCACCGTGAAGATCTTCAACAGCTCGCCGTAAACCGCCGGGAATGTCCGCAAGAACACCGCCTAGGCAGGTTAGCACAATATTATTCAATGGTATGAAGTGAAGGCTTTGCAGCCAGGGCAAACTGACAAGTTATCCAAAACTGCACACAGACCTTAAACACAGAAGACTTGTTTGCCTGAACCTGAATGCCCCAATCATTTTCCTAAGTGACCGGTAAATTGAACACATTATGAATCCATCAAACATAATTTCTCCTCAAAGACTGGAATTTAGTGCGTGATACGCACTGCTAAAAGCACTGAAGCTGCAAATTAGACCATGCAGACAATTTGCTCTTAGTATTTCGCCACTATTCAAAGCATGGCACCCACTCTTCCCTAAAGCAAGGCACCCATAAGCTCTATATGTGAACATGTGCTTATTTGGCAAAAGGACTCACTACTAAAGGCTTGCAGCCAATTAAATTAGGCATAGTTTGGTTGCTAAGAAATTGACATATGTCCGTTTGCAAGATGTGCGTCTATATTTCTCATTCTCTCCCACACCTCCTCCCTCCCCCTGCTCTCTTCTCCCCCACACCCCCCCCTTCCCCTCTCCTGCTCTCTCCTCTTGCTCCTTCCCCACCTCCTATACCCTCCAACATCTCCCATTCCCTCCCCACCCCATCACTCTCTCACATTCCCCCTGCTCTTCCCCCTTCTCCTGCTCTCTCCTCTGCTCTCTCTTCATTTCTATATTTTCTATATTATCAATTGTTCAAATGTTATCTTTATTCTGTATATTCTTGTTACTGTTGTGTCAGCTAGAATCAGCTAGACATACTTTCTGTGAAGCCCTCTGAGACATGCTTGTGAATTAGGGCTATATAAATAAACTTGACTTGACTTGACTTGACTTGACTTGACTTGAGAATGAATGCGAGTTTCATAATTAATTTTTTCAATGAGCTTTGGTCAAGACTATCAATATAGACAGAATCACAATGTTTGTTTACAATAACGTCTGCGTCACGTACATACAGTTTAATGGAGCGAAACAAGCGGGGCGGGGAACAACTGAGATAAAGGGAAAATGGTTACACGTCTAAAATGCAGGTTTGATGCATTAATATCTCATTAATAAACATAACTAAAAATAATAATGAATTACGGTATCAACACAGTACATAAAATAAGCACAGCCAAATGTCAGATAGTTTATAGGCCACCGAGTTTAACTAGGGTATATAGCTTACATTAAACAACATTGTGATTCAGGCTATACAGCGTTCACAGACTGCAGGAGAGGTGGATAGCAAGGCAGTGTGGGAAAGGAGTTATTAGTGTACTTGGGGATGGAGACACACGTGCGCATGCACACGCATGTACATGTACGCACGCACACAGACACACGCACGCACGCACACAGACACACACACGCACACAGACAGACACACACACACATGCACAAACACACACACACACCACACACAGCTGTCTCTGCTGTGTAATCACGATTATGGTGGGTGTCTTTAGCTGGTTTGTTTGGGTCTTGTCGGAGATCAGTGCGGGCGGCTGCCTCGCTGTGCGGACCTCCCGCCGCGAAAGAAAAAGCTTTCAAAGTCCAGAGCGTCTAGCAGCATGACATTCAATTACAGCCAATTTCTCACCAATCACAACTGATCTAACAGGCCGGGTCCTCGAGAAGGAAAACTAAACATGGTGTGCAGACATGCACAGAAAAGAACCCAGGGTGGAGTTTAGGCTGGGACAGATGAAGCCAATGTGGATGTAGGAAAAACTCCACTTGAGACTGGCTGCAAAACAAGTGATTCCCCATTCACCCCCATGTTGAAATGCCCAACTTTACAGCAGGAATAAACACGTTTACAGCCTGGTACAAACAAAGGTTTTTATATAGCTAATTTCACCTTCCATGAAAACTGTATGGAGGGTGAATTTTTATATAACTCACCCGTTTAGAGTAAAATAGACAATAAAAAAAGACTGTTTTGGGCGTGATTGACACGTCACCTGTCTAGTGATCGCACAGCTTGACGATCATGGACCAATAGCAGGCGTCGCTGCTGCTCTGTGGGAAACCCCCGGTCTGTCTCGAGCTGCACGGGAACCAAGATGGCAGCGGCCAAAAGGCCAAACTAGAGGCTTCAAAACGGGAATCCACAAACCAATGGGTGACGTCACACTCACTACGTCGTCCATCTCTTTTATACAGTCTATGAAAAGCACACGAGAACACGCACGCACGCACACACACACACACACACACACACACACACACACACACACACACACACACACACACACACACACACACACCTGTGTCTGCGTGATGGGGCTGGTGGCCTTGTTTTCCTGGGACAGGAAGAAGCGTATGGACATGAAGAGCTCGTGGATGCAGACGCGGAACTCCTCCTCGTTCTGGCCGCCCGTGGCCAATGAGAAGAGCCGGCGAGACTGGATGATGTACTTGAAGATGTACTCACTGGCCTGGGGGGACAGAAAGCACAAGAATAAAATAGAATAGAATAGAATAGAATAGAATAAAATAGAATAGAATAGAATAGAATAGAACAGGACATAATAGAATAGAACAGAACTTTAATCACTTGTAGCGAGTGAAATTGAGCAAAGAGCCCAAGTTATTGATATGGACTAGCCGGTGGTGAGCGAGCGATAGACGGGGGGAAAAGTCCATAGATCACTTCTACAAGGAAACTTGATCATTTCCTGCATGACAGGATAACATTTACTCTCCGGCACCGAATTATTCTGTGAATGATCAATGGGAAAGCGCACCACAGTGGCTGCCATGTGCTTCTCTGACAGCATATCTGCATGAGTCATTAGAATAATGTGATGTGGATTCCCAACCCCAGAGGCACAGCATTTCTACTCATTAAAATAACATGAGGTGTAATAGATAGAGGAGGGGAATAACATGAGGTGTAATAGATAGAGGAGGGGAATAACATGAGGTGTAATAGATAGAGGAGGGGAATAACATGAGGTGTAATAGATAGAGGGGAATAACATGAGGTGTAATAGATAGAGGAAGGGAATAACATGAGGTGTAATAGAGGAAGGGAATAACATGAGGTGTAATAGATAGAGGAGGGGAATACCATGAGGTGTAATAGATAGAGGGGAATAACATGAGGTGTAATAGATAGAGGAAGGGAATAACATGAGGTGTAATAGATAGAGGAGGGGAATAACATGAGGTAATAGATAGAGGGGAATAACATGAGGTGTAATAGATAGAGGGGAATAACATGAGGTGTAATAGATAGAGGAAGGGAATAACATGAGGTGTAATAGATAGAGGAGGGGAATAACATGAGGTGTAATAGATAGAGGGGAATAACATGAGGTGTAATAGATAGAGGAGGGGAATAACATGAGGTGTAATAGATAGAGGGGAATAACATGAGGTGTAATAGATAGAGGGGAATAACATGAGGTGTAATAGATAGAGGGGAATAACATGAGGTGTAATAGATAGAGGGGAATAACATGAGGTGTAATAGATAGGAGGGGAATAACATGAGGTGTAATAGATAGAGGGGAATAACATGAGGTGTAATAGATAGAGGAGGGGAATAACATGAGGTGTAATAGATAGAGGGGAATAACATGAGGTGTAATAGATAGAGGGGAATAACATGAGGTGTAATAGATAGAGGAAGGGAATAACATGAGGTGTAATAGATAGAGGAGGGGAATAACATGAGGTGTAATAGATAGAGGAGGGGAATAACATGAGGTGTAATAGATAGAGGGGAATAACATGAGGTGTAATAGATAGAGGAGGGGAATAACATGAGGTGTAATAGATAGAGGAGGGGAATAACATGAGGTGTAATAGATAGAGGAGGGGAATAACATGAGGTGTAATAGATAGAGGAGGGGAACAACATGAGGTGTAATAGAGGAGGGGAATAACATGAGGTGTAATAGATGGAGGGGAATAACATGAGGTGTAATAGATAGAGGGGAATAACATGAGGTGTAATAGATAGAAGGGAATAACATGAGGTGTAATAGATAGAGGAGGGGAATAACATAAGGTGTAATAGATAGAGGGGAATAACATGAGGTGTAATAGATAGAGGGGAATAACATGAGGTGTAATAGATAGAGGAAGGGAATAACATGAGGTGTAATAGATAGAGGGGAATAACATGAGGTGTAGGGCTGGCACGGATCAGAAAACCCACGGATCGGATCGCGTGACGGATTTTGAGCCACGGATCACGGATTTTTCGGATCAGCAAAAAAATATATAGATCAGATTTTTTCTCTCAAAATTAGATTTTCGATTAGATTTTTTAAATACTATTATAATTCTCTAACCATTTGTTGCCCTGCACAGCTCAAAAAATATTTTTTTCTCATAAGTGACACAATGTATGCTTTTACTCTGAAGGCAGGCAAAACTTCCTGTTTTAGGTGGCACTGCTATGCCTAACTTTGTGGCTGTTGCTTGCACCAGTCACATGACACGGGTACAGACCTACAGACCAGACCAGGTCAGTCTGGAAATATAACGTTGATGCTACGTTAAGCTACTCAGTGGCCCCACGTATTGTTTTGTTGTTATGTGTCCTAAGGCAACATTTCACCGTCCGGTGATAATGTGTTTGTGAAACGTGTGCGCGTGTTGTGGCTCTCGTTATATTGTGCAGCGCGCAACACGCTGATCGCATTCCTGTGCTTTTTCAGAGGTGTTGAAATAAGTTTGTTGTCACGCTGTCTTTAGGAGCCACTAGCCACAGCCTTCAGAGATACTTTACAGCGGCGACAAGGGTTGAGGAAGCTCACTTGTGCTTGCCATGATTATTCCTGTCTGTGTCTGGCTGCGCTGGGCGTTCTCATACACTAACGTTAAACGTTAAATGAAACGAAAGGGGAGGGGGGGGGGGGGGGTCCGCGGACCACGACGTTCCGAACCGTGTGCCGAACCGTGGGGGCTGATCCGTACGGGTCACGGATTATCCGTGATCCGTGCCAGCCCTAATGAGGTGTAATAGATAGAGGGGAATAACATGAGGTGTAATAGATAGAGGAGGGGAATAACATGAGGTGTAATAGATGGAGGAGGAGAATAACATGAGGTGTAATAGATAGAGGAGGGGAATAACATGAGGTGTAATAGATGGAGGAGGAGAATAACATGAGGTGTAATAGATAGAGGAGGGGAATAACATGAGGTGTAATAGATGGAGGAGGAGAATAACATGAGGTGTAATAGATAGAGGAGGGGAATAACATGAGGTGTAATAGATAGAGGAGGGGAATAACATGAGGTGTAATAGATAGAGGAGGGGAATAACATGAGGTGTAATAGATAGAGGAGGGGAATAACATGAGGTGTAATAGATGGAGGAGGGGAATAACATGAGGTGTAATAGATAGAGGAGGGGAATAACATGAGGTGTAATAGATAGAAGGGAATAACATGAGGTGTAATAGATAGAGGAGGGGAATAACATGAGGTGTAATAGATAGAGGAGGGGAATAACATGAGGTGTAATAGATACAGGGGAATAACATGAGGTTTAATAGATAGAGGAGGGGAATAACATGAGGTGTAATAGATAGAAGGGAATGACATGAGGTGTAATAGATATAGGAGGGGAATAACATGAGGTGTAATAGATAGAGGAGGGGAATAACATGAGGTGTAATAGATAGAGGAGGGGAATAACATGAGGTGTAATAGATAGAAGGGAATAACATGAGGTGTAATAGATAGAAGGGAATAACATGAGGTGTAATAGATAGAGGGGAATAACATGAGGTGTAATAGATAGAGGGGAATAACATGAGGTGTAATAGATAGAAGGGAATAACATGAGGTGTAATAGATAGAGGAGGGGAATAACATGAGGTGTAATAGATAGAAGGGAATAACATGAGGTGTAATAGATAGAAGGGAATAACATGAGGTGTAATAGATAGAGGAGGGGAATAACATGAGGTGTAATAGATAGAGGAGGGGAATAACATGAGGTGTAATAGATAGAGGAGGGGAATAACATGAGGTGTAATAGATAGAGGAGGGGAATAACATGAGGTGCAATAGATAGAGGGGAATAACATGAGGTGTAATAGATAGAGGAGGGGAATAACATGAGGTGTAATAGATAGAGGAGGGGAATAACATGAGGTGTAATAGATAGAGGGGAATAACATGAGGTGTAATAGATAGAGGAGGGGAATAACATGAGGTGTAATAGATAGAGGAGGGGAATAACATGAGGTGTAATAGATAGAGGAGGGGAATAACATGAGGTGTAATAGATAGAGGGAATAACATGAGGTGTAATAGATAGAGGGGAATAACATGAGGTTTAATAGATAGAGGAGGGGAATAACATGAGGTGTAACAGATAGTAGGGGTGGGGGAAAAAATCGATACACCATAGTATCGCAATATTTTGCCTGACGATATTGTATCGATATTTGGATGCCAATTTTTTTTTTTTTTTTTGCAGGCCATGCCATGCCAGGCCACTGGGCATCTGTCCAAAGTGCCCGGTGTCGCAGTCTGCGCCTGCAGTGGCATATTGAGTCCAGTGAAGCTTAATAATGTAGCCTACATGTGGGGCAAAAACAAAACAAAACAAAAAAACACTGCATGTTTTACTTCCGGTGAGGTCAAGGAAAAGGTAGGAAAAGGAGTTGGACAATATATCGAAATATCGCAATATTCAATATATCGCAATATTCAATATATCGCAATATCGGCGATATCGTGACCCAAGTATCGTTTTAGTATCGTATCGTGGGCATCTGGTGATTCCCACCCCTAATAGATAGAGGGGTAGCTAGGTAGATACATCACTGCTGATGGGGAGATCAATGACTAGGAGTGGCAGGCAGTGAGTGGGGACAAGTTGTTTGTTTATATGTGGGAGGGGGGGTGTCTGCGTGAATGGCGGCATGGTGGCGCAGGGGTTAGCATTGTTGCCTCACAGTAAGAAGGTTGTGAGTTAAAATCCCGGTACATGCCAGGTCCGTGTTAGCGTGGGTTTCCTCCAGGTACTCCAGTTTCCTCCCACCATCAAAGACATGTACTGTATGTTAGGGGTAATGGACATGGACCCCACTCTGTAAAAACCCACTCACTACAGAAACCTATGCTCCACTTAGGAGCCTACAGGGAATAAGATGAGAAGATCTATGTGAAAGGTGGAATTGTATGTGTGTGTGTGTGTGTGTGTGTGTGTGTGTGTGTGTGTGTGTGTGTGTGTGTGCGCGTGTACATGCGTGACCGAATGTAAGTGCATCTGCATGTGCTCCAATGCTTGTCTATGAAATTAATCTGAGAACCTCCCTCTGGCAGCCTATCTTTCTTCCTGTGTGTGTGTGTGTGCGTGTGTGTGTGTGTGTCTGTGTGTGTGTGTGTGTGTGTGTGTGTGTGTGCGTACACGTGCACGCCCTGTTAATGCACACTCCCTCACCTTGAGCACCTGCTGGATGTGATCCTGGTGCTCTGCGTCAACGATGCGGTCCACATACCACTTCAGCACTTTGATCAAGTCCCTAGGGAGGACACACACACACACACACACACACACACACACACACACACACACACAGAAGCACCGTTCAGCTCTAGCCACTTCGAACATGTCAGCAAGAATCAGCTTCATCAAATTTAAATGAATTTAGCAAATATTGATGAGGCAATGCAGTGTTCTAAAATGAAACATTCCATCACACATTTAGTATCACAGATTTATTTTCCCCCATTGCCCAGTATTTCATAAATACAGCTGGGCTCATCTAGAATGTTATAGAACTTCAATAATAACCCCTATTTTAATATATATAATATATATATAATAATAACCCCGAGTCGATTTTGGAACGAGCAATATCCTCTATTTGCTTGTGCAGTGGTAAAGGAAAATAGAAACGCTGGTGAGAGAGAAGAAAGACATTCAGGAGAGAGTGAAGGGAGAGGCTTTGATCTGGGATTGGATTCTGTGTCACTCAAATCTTGTTTTCTTATTACTGTTAATACCTGATAGCTATACTGCTTCAAAGACGACTCACATAGGACCAGTGGCTGACACAAATGTACACATCCAATGGGCGACAGCATTTGCAAACGGTGATCAAATATAAAGCCTTATTTGGCCAAATTTATTTTCTGTAATTAATGATCTGATAAGGTGCAACACTTCTGTTTTTGAAGTGTAAAACAATACCACAGGTACAAGACAGGTGGAAGCTCTGAATCTGACAACAGCTGTGTGTGTGTGTGTGTGTGTGTGTGTGTGTGTGTGTGTGTGTGTGTGTGTGTGTGTGTGTGTGTGTGTGTGTGCAAAGAATGTGACAGCATGGTATCTTAGCAGGT
This sequence comes from Poromitra crassiceps, assembly GCF_964638095.1. Taxonomy (NCBI): domain Eukaryota; kingdom Metazoa; phylum Chordata; class Actinopteri; order Beryciformes; family Melamphaidae; genus Poromitra; species Poromitra crassiceps. Next base: position 33,307,894 of record NC_139624.1, read on the forward strand.
ACAGAGAGTGAGAACAAGACAGCCGGTGAGAACAGCAGGTGTTGTCAGTGTGTGTCAGTGTGTGTCAGTGTGTGTGTGTGTGTGTGCGTGTGCGTGTGTGTGTGTGTGTGTGTGTGTGAGAGAGAGTGAGAGAGTGTGTGTGTGTGTGTGTGAGAGAGAGAGAGAGAGAGAGAGAGGGAGAGAGAAGACAGGAGGAGAGAGGGGGAAATGTAACATTTCTTAATTCTCTTTTCTGCCACCAGGGGGTGCCATATGCATTATTTTCACATTTCAGTCAACTCTGTCAGTAAAGAGCTGGGCCACTCAGCACTGATTTAGGGTCAGCTTTGCAGTTTGGAGGTGGTCTCTCTTACTGCTAGGCCGTGTGACACGTCATTAGAAAACAATGTGTGGGTAAGGCTGCCAATTTGTATGCTCACGGCGCTGTTTTAGCCTTGAAAACCTTGTCTGCACTGCAGTTGAACGCACCTGTAGGACAAAGCTCCAGCAAAGTGGCTCTCGATGTAGGTGTCCATGACCGGTTTGAAGTGCTGGAACTTGCTGTCCTGGAGGAGGTTGATGATGTGGACCTGGAGAGAAAAGAATAGAAAAACAACGCATCATAAGATCAAAAAGAGCAGTTGGGTCTTACTGTCATTTTGATTTGTTGTTGTTGTTTTGTTGGGCTTGTTTGTTTTTGGAGGGGAGATGTTTTCGTATCTCTCCTGAACAATTTATTTATTGCATCTCTATCTTTTTACCATCATTTTATTTATCACTCTACTTTTATGTTTAAGTCCTGCATAAAGTATGCAAGTACCATCCTCTAAATTAAACATTGCTAAATAATTTGTATTAATAGTTTTAGCATTTTGTCAGAGATGGAATCCCCTCCCCCCACCACATAAGTAAGTAAGTAAATAAGTAAGTAAATAAGTAAGTAAATAAGTAAGTAAGTAAGTAAATAAGTAAGTAAATAAGTAAGTAAATAAGTAAGTAAATAAGTAAGTAAGTAAGTAAATAAGTAAGTAAATAAGTAAGTAAATAAGTAAGTAAATAAGTAAGTAAGTAAATAAGTAAGTAAATAAGTAAGTAAGTAAATAAGTAAGTAAATAAGTAAATAAATAAGTAAATAAATAAGTACATGAATAAATAAATAAATAAATACATAAATAAATACATACACACACACACACACACACACACACACACACACACACACATAAATGGCATACATCTCACTTTGATTCTCAATAAGATAATGTAATTGGTCTTTAGAAAGATAGATGGATGGATGGATGATAGATACTATAGATAGATAGATAGTAGGGATGCACACAATTAATCGAAGCTCGATTACTCGTTCGTTAAGGATTTACTCGAGCATGTGAAAATTTACTCGATCAAAAAAAAAAAAGCAATGTGCATTCTGTCAGTAGAACGGTGTTTTCAAATCATTTTTTCAATGATCCTCCAGTGGGCGATATTATATCACTGTAACAGACTGTTCAGTGTGTATGCGAGGCTCTGTGGATGTCCCCTCAGAGTTGCCGTAGAACAGGAAGTGGGGGACTTATGTTGTTGACAGAGCCGGTGTTGAAGAGTGTGCTAACGGTAGGCGCTAGCTGTCTGAGAAGAAATGTGGAAACATGTTATAACGTTACAGCCTGAATCTCGTTTATTGTTTTATTAACAACGTGTAAGTAATAGGTGGACCCGGACACTCGGCTACATCACTATAGCCCATTTTCAGACAAGTCATAAGATGCTCTACTTGAACAGTGTTCATTCGGATAAATTAGCCACTAAAGTACATACTGTACATACAATGCATACAGGAGGGAACTACAGGGAGGAGGAGTTCAAAGTCCTGATAGCTGTGGGGAAAAGCTGTCTGTGAATCGTTTAGTCTTTGTGGATATTGACCTCTAGCACCTCCCTGAGGAGCTGGAAGAGGTGATGAGCAGAATGTGAGGGGGTCAGGGATGATCTGCTTTGCTCGCTTTATATTCCGGTGAGTATGTAGGGATTCAACTGAGGGGAGGAGTTTGCCTATGCTGGTATCCACATGTACCATCCTTGGAGGAAACTTTGTCGATTATACGAAAATGCTGTGGAATTCCATTCCTCAGAGAAAGTACATTAAGTGGTCATCATGAAAGTATTTTCTCGTGGGTTGGACGTTCTCCTCCATGTCTGGCCTGTGTGTGCAGGCTTCTTATGAAATACATTTTGGATTTGGATCTGTCCAACCGAAGGAGACAAGAGTTTACTCGTCAGAGTTGTCCACTTCATCTAACACCACAAAAAAGCCAACCTGATGATTGCACCGCTTCACTAGTTCTTTTCATGAGCTATAACGCCAAGCTGAGAATGGAACGTGTGTGTGTGTGTGTGTGTGTGTGTGTGTGTGTGTGAGAGAGAGAGAGAGAGAGATCGATAGGTGGCCTCTCTCTATCGGTGCAGTGCAGCATGACTGGGGCGAGATTGGTTCACCAAGCTCTGGAGCATTACATCAATAGTGCTCGCCCTAACAGTAGGTTAGCGCTTGTGTGTGTGTCTGAGTTTGTGTGTGTGTCTGAGTTTGTGTGTGTGTCTGAGTTTGTGTGTGTGTCTGAGTTTGTGTGTGTGTCTGAGTTTGCGTGTGTGTCTGAGTTTGTGTGTGTATGTGCGTTTTTCCTTCACTCTCTTCTGCTGGATAATGTGCACTATTTGTTTGTTTGTTTGTTGTTGATTTATTCAAAAAAAGGGGACAATGCACATTAATTAACATGAGCACCTAAGTCCATGATGTAAATGAGATGGTGACTCCTATGAGATGGTGCTCCAAATACGATCGAGATGCATGCATGCCCTCGCACCCAAACACGCACCCGCGCGCACAAACACACACACACACACACACACACACACACACACACACACACACACACACACACACACTCACACACACTCAGGAAACAGGAAATAGAAACAGATCCATAGACATTAGCGGAGCATTAGGACCACTTACCAGCGAATCAAACACCTTCAGCCCATATCTCTGAGAGCTTTCATCCAGAATACCAAAGAGGGTGTCCAGGGTGTCCTGCAGAAACTGGGGGAGGGAGTGGAAGTAGAGGTAGAGAAGCCGAAAGATTGAAGATTTTGCAAAAGGGGATACAACTTAATATAAGGACGGTGGTCTAACTGTGTTTGCGACAGCAAGAATGTCTCAACTTGACTTTTCGATGCTAGATTGGAACATCCTCATCCACTCAAACTGGACTTACAAACAATTTGCCTGAAATCAAATCAGAACGATCAATATTCTGAATGAATCAGGGCTGAGAATCCGAGCCCGGTGGGAGGGCTGTGTGTGTGTGCGTGCGTGTGTGCGTGTGTGTGTGTGTGTGTGTGTGTGTGTGTGTGTGTGTGTGTGTACCAGACCCACCTTGACGATCTCAGAGCCGTCGATCTCCTTCAGCTTGGACAGGCTGTCGTTGATCCTCTCTGGGTGGGCGCGCCACTTCAACAGGTCCAGCATATCACCTGGAGAGAGAGAGAGGGGGGGGGGGGGGAGAGAGAGAGATGAAAGAAACACCACAGAGAAATAGAATCACAGAGGGAGGTGGAGAGAGAGAGAGAAAGTGACAGGCAGAACAGATGTTTGTTTGTAAATAAAAGTATTATTATGAGAGCAATATGCAGATCAAATCACAAAGCATCAGCTTCATTTACAGCCCCAAACCCCCCTGAATACAAACCAATGATGACATGTTCAAGTGTAGCAGTGTAACGGAGATACAAAGTCATTTTCCTGAGCCACAGTCCCCAGACACGCGCATGAATTCTCAACAAGAAAGTCTCCTCGCTGTCTCTTAGGATTCTGTTCAAACTGAAGCGTGTCTTTTTGCAATCACTGTGTGTGTGTGTGTGTGTGTGTGTGTGTGTGTGTGTGTGTGTGTGTGTGTCTGTGTGTGTGTGTGTGTGTGTGTGTGTGTGTGTGTAGGGACGGGACTCGAGAACCGCAACAGTTTAGAACGGTTCCAAATTGTCCAATTACTGCAGAATCGTACAGTATGCCTCCGAGGTTATCATTTCCTTCTATCAATGCCAGCATGTTTTTCTGACAGTTGCAGATGTGCATTGCAAAAACGCATGACGTCAAACTCTGCATCCACGCTGCTGGAAACTGTCAAGGAGTCATGGTGGAGAGGAAGAACCCCTACAAAGCGTGGCTTCATTTCACAAAGAAAGATGACAACAGTAGTGCTACTTGTAATGTCTGTAAAATGATCATTGGGAGTGTGCACCAGCAATTTCATGTTGAAATGTTATTAGCCAGACATTCTACACTGTTCAGACTCAAGAGATAATGAAACAGCTGCGTCAACGCTGAAAACCTTTGTAGGCATACTTTTTTTCCCCCACACAGAAAATTGATCTGGAATCGATAAGGGAATCGATAAAGAATCAAACTGATAAGCAGAATCGATAAGGGCATTGGTACAGTATCAATAAGATCTCGTCAATTCCGTTCCCTATGTGTGTGTCTGTGTGTGCATTTGTTTTGAACCAATCTCTTCAATGTCTCTTTTTCTTCAAGAATGCACTACATTACTTCTATAATCAATCCACTCACATCTTATTCTATTCAGCATTTTTCAATCAGAATGGGGAAATGAGGAGCCAAATGCGACTTTTTTGCCTGTGGCGGATAAGTTTGTGTATGGTTGTTTTATTCTAAAAATGTTGTTTCCTGGTAGAGGGACAGTGCAGTGTCTGGTGAATTGTGGGATACTTCAATGATTTTTGCCAGCGTGGATAAAAAATAAAAAAAAACTTTCCTGTCCTGTTTGTTGCATTTTAGTTTGTTTTTACTGGGGCTTCAGTTGACTTTCTTTGTTAAGCCTTTGGGGGACTAGCACTAATTTGAGTGTGGGCTGACAGAAATCACAGCAGCCAGCTAACCCTGCCGATCCAGACATGGTTGACATGCAGCTTGGCAAGCAGTGGGATTCATTAATAGCATTAAGCTTTACAGATAAGTGAACTCTGTAAATTGGAAGATACCTGTGTGCAAATCCATAGTTTTATTCATTTTTTCATTTTTTATTCAGTTTTGTTCACTTGTATTGTCCTAATTAGCCACAATTTCAAATGTAACAACAGTATGCATGGGTATAGCATCCAAGTACACAATATAATACACCAGGCTAGTGGTCAAAATATTTACATCCCCCCCCCCCCCCCCCATGATTTTTTTTTTTTTTATCCCATTTTTTTTATCCCCCTTTAGTGCTAATTTAATTTATTTATCCTGGTTGCTACTCCACCCTCTGCCGATCTGGGGAGAGCCGAAACTGGCTCCATGCTTCCTCCGAGACATGGGCAGTTAGCCAGCCGCTTCTTTTCACCTGACAGGGGAAGCTTCACCGGTAGGATATAGCACGTGGGAGGTTCACGCTATTCCAACCAGTTCCCCTCCCTCCGAACAGGCGCCCTTAACGACCAGAGGAGGAACCACATTAGCAACCAGGATATTGCATGTTTTGGTGAAGGAGGTTGCTATATGAAGGAAACCCCCGGGAGGCACGGTCGGGCTCCACACAGAAAGGCCCTTTTGACGACCCCACCCGGGCGGTGGGCACTCGAGGACATGCGGACGGGCACGCATTCCTTCAGCGTTCACAGCGTCCCAGGTGGGAATCGAACCCAGGACCTTCGAGCTGTGAGGCGACAGCGCTTACCACTGCACCACCGTACCCCCCACGATATCACAATATGAGAATAGATATCGTCCAAGATTTTTGATATCGTAATATGGTGATATGTCTATTGTCTTTTCCTGGTTTTAAAGGCTGCCTTACTTTACCAAACTTACCAAAATGTTCTAGATGTTCTATTATTTGCCTTTACCCACTTAGTCATTATAACCACATTACTGATGATTATTTATAAAAAAATCTAATTTTGTAAATATTTTGTGGCTTTGACTTACAACTGAACATTTAGCGTACTTCTTAGAAAACACCGAGATGTATATTGTGTATAGCCATTCATCCTAAATGATTTTTTCGCCCAGCCTTAGTTTCTAGTTTACCGTTCTGTGTGAGCTTGGTGGAGCAGAGGAAGCTGGTGATCCAGAAGGACTCCTTTGTGCCTTTCAGAGTCTGGTTGTTGGATGGAAGGTTGGCCTTGGAGAAGGGCAGCTTCAGGTAGCGGGAGCATTCAGCCAAGTTGGCATTCTCCTCACACTGGAAACAGAGGGAGAAAGCACACACACACATACGTCACACACACATCACACACACACACACACACACTTGGTGAGTTGGCAGGTTTATGGAAAAATAGTAAAAGAATGTGATGATATCAAAATGCTGAAGTAATGCTGTATTCACTGTTTCACTGCCAACACGTGACAATGCAGCTGAATAAAAATGTGGTATTATATACTGTACAATAAGCTGAAAAGGGTTTATGAGGCCCTGTGGTAGGATTAAGAAATATGTCATAAAGCAAAGTATGAACTCTTGTTTATCTGCTACTGTATGTACTGTATATGCTGTGCACAATGGCTATTGAAGGGAAAAATATTGAAAAGTATATAGAGCTGACAAAATCATACTTAAGACATTGTATATAAATGCAGTCGAATTTAAGACATTTTAAAAGTCAGATGATTCGATTTTAGACTTTTTAAGACTTTTTAGACATTCATTGATACTGCACAGCACAAGAATACCTTGATTAGGAAGCTGCCTGAGACACCTATACATTCAGTCTCTTGGTATCACATAATTAAATAATTGAAGTGGAATTAAATCATGAGATGGAGTTATTTTCTGGATTTATTGTGCAGCACTAATGCACAGCACAGCTGAGGCTGCTTGAGCTCCAGAGCTACCACACAGAGCTTGGACCCATTCCTCTGCATCTATTTTGGGTCTGAGGAGAAAGTAGGCCATGCCAGTTTCATTGAGCTTTTCTGCTACTTCCATCTGGCATTAGGAAGGCCCTTTTCCCCTCATCCGTGTGGGAGCACACCAGAGCACGGGAGAGCCATCCAAAGCTGTCGTCTCAAACTGGCAGGCTCACGTTAGGGCTTGGTCGGCCCAAATCTGGCAACAAGACGGCAACAGAGGGCAATGGAAAGTAACCAAGCGTTCTTTATAAAATGTTGAAACAAACTAGCTAACAGCAAAATAAATCAGCAGTATGTTGCTCAATGGCCTGCCACACTGCCAGCTAAACATATGTGTGCACTCTATGCCTCTCTGTCCACCACAAAGCTTACTACAGTAATGTCTCTCCATACAGCCTTATAGCCTGCAACTGAAGAAAAGCATGGAGTCTTCAATTACTCTGAATTACACCCCAGAAGGCCTTTCAGTCCATTTTAATTGGGCATGCTAGCCACTTCATTTGCACATTTGCACATGTGAAATATGGTCCAAAGATGAGATGTAAGATTTGGATCGAAACAATCGATCCAAGAAAAATTTGCTTTAGTCACTTGATGTGTCAAAACTTTAGCTTTATGTGTGGAATGATGAGCGCTACGAGTCTCTTCAGGCGGGCGAAATGCAGAAGATAGACAGAAAAGTGATATGGGATACTAAAATAGGAAGACCAGACAGAAGGCCCTGTAACAACAGCCATCAACTTGTGGTATCAATGAACCAGGACAATTTGCACATGTGAAATATGGTCCAAAGATGAGATGTAAGATTTGGATCGAAACAATCGATCCGAGAAAAATAAAACTCACAAAATCTATTACCATCACAGCAGTGCATGCATGCGTTCGTGCATGTGTGTGTGTGAGTGTGAGTGTGAGTGAGTGTGAGTGTGTGTGAGAGAGAGAGAGAGAGAGAGAGAGAGAGAGAGAGAGAGAGAGAGAGAGAGAGAGAGAGAGAGAGAGAGAGAGACGCACAGAAACACACACACACACACACACACACACCTAACAGCTTGGCAGTCTTACGTAAGCGGACATGACTCACAGGCCTGTCAGACTGTTATGAAGTCATGTGAGCTGTTTGTCAGCCCATGGCACTAAACAGTGATAACAGCCTGGCTGGATCCCATGGCACTAAACAGTGATAACAGCCTGGCTGGATCCCATGGCACTAAACAGTGATAACAGCATGGCTGGATCCCATGGCACTAAACAGTCATAACAGCATGGCTGGATCCCATGGCACTAAACAGTCATAACAGCATGGCTGGATCCCATGGCACTAAACAGTCATAACAGCATGGCTGGATCCCATGGCACTAAACAGTGATAACAGCATGGCTGGATCCCATGGCACTAAACAGTGATAACAGCCTGGCTGGATCCCATGGCACTAAACAGTGATAACAGCATGGCTGGATCCCATGGCACTAAACAGTGATAACAGCATGGCTGGATCCCATGGCACTAAACAGTGATAACAGCATGGCTGGATCCCATGGCACTAAACAGTCATAACAGCATGGCTGGATCCCATGGCACTAAACAGTGATAACAGCATGGCTGGATCCCATGGCACTAAACAGTGATAACAGCATGGCTGGATCCCATGGCACTAAACAGTCATAACAGCCTGGCTGGATCCCATGGCACTAAACAGTGATAACAGCATGGCTGGACACTGTAGTGTCCTCATGTGACAGAGCTGGGAAGTGGCATTTTATCAATATGCAGGTTGACAATGGAACTTTATTCATTCTCCAAGGTAAGGTCATAAGATATGTCATCAAATGTGTCAAGGAAGACGGACACAAAAGTGGACAAGAAAACATATTGATTAAGGCTGAATAGCTTGAAATATCTTGGAAGACAGAACACCCTCCTGCTCAATATTTAATTACACTGTAGAAATTGTTACGGTCATTGGTTGGTTTAACTGTCAATTGTAAGCTGTCATTTTGGATGAATGAGGGTAAATGTTATTGGCCTGTCATGTGTTTGGGCAAATATGATTGGCTGGCCTGGCTAGAAGGAGGCCCTCTCTAGCAAGTCGGGAGCCATTTCCCTAGCAGGCTTTGGCTGTGTGAAGGAAAGCCGCGGGAGCTCCATGAGAGCACATGGGGGAATGTGTGTAAATGTGGACAAACTTGACCGTGTGGGAGCAGGATTAAATGTTGGACTCTGAGGAGATATTGCAGAGCAAAAGTACAGTATGAACTGTCCATAATGACTGTGTTGACACTGAACCCAACCCCAGTAGATGTTTCACCCGTGAATGTATGTAGCCATTTGTCTATTGGTCGTTTCGACGGCCCCCCTGCATGTTGGGAAGGAGCGTGGAGGAGAGTCAGTAGCTCAGACCAGAGTCACTTAGGGGAACCTGACGGAGTGCAGTGGCAAATTTTGTGAAATTCGGACACAGGCATAGTCATAGCGCCACCTACTGGCAAGACAAAAAAGCAGTTTATCTCGAGAACCGTTCATCCGATCGACTTCAAAGCTGTGGTGGTGTGGGTACGCAGGCCTTACCTTGTGGATGATGAGCTCGTGGGTACCATCTGGCAGAGTCCTGCCATCCTCCTGCATCAGAGGAACAAAGGAGTAGCCAAAAAGTTTCTTCTCCCCCTTGTCTTTAGCTGTCAAACAACAACACATGGACACATTAGATTCCAATGCATCACAAATACAGGAAAATATACAAAAAGAGGGGAGAGGGGCAATAAGGGTATGGTTTTGCTTTTACCGTATTATCGTTTGCAATATAAATACTAAATATAATATAAGGGGAATAGACATTCTGCCCAATGTTCCTGTTTGACGGTAAAATGCCTGATGGGTTGCTGTTTCTTTAAGAAGCTTTAAGAGGCATAATTTACATGATGGCCAAATAGAATGTGATTTATTGGCTGCGTTAAGAATATTTTTGGAAGTGCACACGGCTCTTAGGAAGTGAGATGTGAAGTGCCAGAGAAGTTTCCACTTCCTTCCATTGCAACACCAGTGATTCATTTAGGCCATGTCTACCAGTCTTCCATTGTTAGAGTTCAGACTGCATCACTGCCTGTGTGTGTGTGTGTGTGTGTGTGTGTGTGTGTGTGTGTGTGTGTGTGTGTGTGTGTGCATGTGTGCGTGCGTGCTTGCGTGGGCTATAACTGAAGGATGACATACAGTATTCTCAGAAAAGGACTGTACTGTAGGACTTATAGTAGGACTTGTAGTCAACAGTTATACACAGGCCCTCACTCCATTGGAGATTCGAAAAGATTAGATAGTGTTATTCAGCATAGCTTAGCTTAGCTTAGCTTGCCAGGCCAGGTACAGTTTGCAGCATGTAACATTTGGACATCCCTCCTATACTGTATATAGCCTTCCAAGCAGACTATGCTATTATACAACATAACGGTTAGAAGGCTTGTTAGGAATTCAGGGTTATACACACTGTAAACAAGGGAGAGAAAAACAAAACCAGAGGCAGCTCTTCAACAAGTGCCTACTACAGCAATAATATTACTAATGTGCTGCTACTATTATTACTCCTACTGCTACTAAAGCAAGAGTTCAAATTGCTATCAAATTAAAAGAGCAAAACATATCAGCAGACACGGAGCCATAATAAAGCAAAGTATAGCACTGCTGACACAGGTCCTTACCGCCTCCCTCAGCACAATTTAGGAAGCATTCTGGACCCCAACAAACAAAGCAGTTAAACGCAACCGTATAACAATTCGTTTCAGTTTGGTCTTAATTGAAGAGTTTGCTAATGGTATTTCCTCAGGCAGGCTGTCCCGGTGTGTTTTGGTGTCACCACAGGCCTAAATTAGACTCTTATATTAGACAAGGGAGGCAGCCCTGGGGTAGCAATGCTACCACAGCCAGCAGTGATAAGAATATTATATTTTCTGCTGATGAGGCTCAATCTTCCCCCCAAAGGGCTTGTCACTGGAAAAGAGCAAGTACTCTCAGTCGACTTTCCCCAGATAAATAAATCCCTATCACCCCCCCCCCCCCCCCCCCCCTCCTTACTGGAGCAATGTCGGAACTCGAAGCGGACGTGCGACCCCCGGAACATGTCCACCGGGATGGGCAGCTTAATCTGCTCGCCCCAGCGCGGGCTGTTGTTGTGGTACAGCACCAGGGAGTGGTACTCATCACCGCCTGGTTCACCAGAGCCAGCCGCCACGTGACTCTGCGAGGTGGAGAGACAGAGAGAGGGAAGGTATGGGGGGGGGGGAGAAGAAGGGAAAGAGAAGATGAAAAGGAAGAGAGAGAGGGAGGAGAGAGACAGAGAGAGAGAGAGGGAAGGTAGCGGGGGGAGAAGATGAGAAGGAAGGGAGACAGGGAGGAGAGAGAGACAGATAGAGAGAGAGGGAAGGTATGGGGGGGGGAGAAGAAGGTAAAGAGAAGATGAGAAGGAAGAGAGAGAGGGAGGAGAGAGACAGAGAGAGAGAGGGAAGGTATGGGGGGGGGGTAGAAGAAGGGAAAGAGAAGATGAAAATGAAGAGAGAGAGGGAGGAGAGAGACAGAGAGAGAGAGGGAAGGTAGAGGGGGGAGAAGATGAGAAGGAAGGGAGAGGGAGAAGCGCAAGAGAAACGGGAGAGCCAGAAAAGAAAAAGAAGAGTTGAGAAGTCGGGGTCGGGGTCAGGTGAGGAGGGAGTTTGGAGGAAGAGAATAAATTAATAAGAGGCACAAACGAAAAGGCGAGAGACGGAGAAGCTGCAAAATGAGCATCACATGGTGTGCAAATTCGTCCACAAGCACAACCACACATACTATACATACACATACTCTATATCAATATATTGAGCCATCTTGCTCTCACTGCACACATGTCAATACGGTGAGAATGACATGGACTTCAATACGTGTGTGTGTGTGTGTGTGTGTGTGTGTGTGTGTGTGTGTGTGTGTGTGTGTGTGCGTGCGTGCGTGCGTGTGCGTGCGTGTGTGTGTAGCGTGCCAGGCGGTAGCAGCAGTGTGAGATGTGATTCTATTTTCGAGGCGAGGCGAGGCAGGAAACCACACAGAAGCAGACCGCCACAGCGCTGCAGCAGAAACGGACAACACACTGGAGAGACACTTCACTCTCATCTGGGTCACAGATATTTAAATTACGAGTTTTGGCTCCAAAATAACACTTCCTGTGTTTAGAAAAAAGTAACACTTGCTCTTACACAATGAGTGGAAACAAGGGATTGAAGATTTTGCCGACTAAGGACTTGAGTTATCTTCTATCCTTTAAACGTCTTTACATAGGTATAATAGATAACATAAATCCTTAGCACTCCTCTAATCATATACATCCACAGATCTAATCAGACACTACCGTACATTGAGAAAGGAAAACCAACACTATGGTCTCCTCTATGATCAAATAACTGATACTTTGTGATACCGCGCATTCTAGCCGAGGAGAAAGAATATGTGTTTGCCAGCATTCCTGAATGGATTTGACTGGATTTTGACACAAGTCAAACAGTATGTGTTGCAGAATGATGAAAAGGTCCCTTTACCTTGAGGACCTGCCCATCAATATCCAGCACATAGACAGTGATAAAGGTCTCTTTACCTTGAGGACCTGCCCATCAATATCCAGCACATAGACAGTGATAAAGGTCTCTTTACCTTGAGGACCTGCCCATCAATATCCAGCACATAGACGGTGATAAAGGTCTCTTTACCTTGAGGACCTGCCCATCGATATCCAGCACATAGACGGTGATCTCCACATTCCGGGCCACGCTCTTGCCGCCTTTCTCAAACTCTCCTTTCTCCAGTGTGATGTAAAGGTCATTCCTCATCTCCCCTGTGGGGAAAGGGACCAGAAGACATTGATTATGCATACAGACCAGCATTTTAGACAAGTTTATTCTGTATAATGCTATTTTTTTTACCTGAAATCTAACCTTCAAGCATCAAAATATACAAGATTTCAAATCCATTTTCCCTCAAATGTTGAAAGATGTATTGTGTACAAGTTTATCAAATGGGAAAAGTTGAGCGTATCTGTCAGCTAAAAGGAGCAGACATGGCCGTTGTAGCGTCAGCGAAGTTGGCTTGACCCTGTCATTCACCCCCCACACAGTCGAGGGGTGATGAGGTCAACACAGGACACACAGAGGCACAGACACTGCCTCCATTACGTCTAGTAATGCTAAGAAAGCATTCTGGAAAAAGGGAAAAGACCTTTGCAGAACTACATAGTCTTACTACCAGCTGTGCTGTCTATTAGCTGGAAGAGCTTCTATTCTGACAGACAGACAGGCAGGCAGGCAGACAGACAGACAGGCAGGCAGACAGGCAGGCAGACAGACAGACAGGCAGGCAGACAGACAGACAGGCAGGCAGGCAGACAGACAGACAGACAGACAGACAGGCAGGCAGACAGACAGGCAGGCAGGCAGGCAGACAGACCTATACAGATGTGGCCCATAGACACTGTGAGGAAAGAGAGGTGTGTGTGTGTGTGTGCGCGTGCGTGCGTGTGTGTGTGTGTGTGTGCGTGTGTGCGCTATGATGCATGCTCACTGTGAGGGAAAATAATGTGGAGACATTGGATAGGGACTTTTATATGGAGCAGAATGTAGGAAGCTTGTCTTTGAGATGACGAGAAGACACTAAAACCTTTTCTTGCACATGAAGTTCCTCATTGCAAGAGCCTAAAACATGGAGGTTTGTGTGATAGAACACACTGAGGGAAAATAATACCACTAAGGGACATTCTATATGAAATTGTTACTATTATTGCAGCTGAATGTGCAAAGTGTGTCTCTGGGCCAGGACAAGGTATGCCATGATGTCAACTTCTACACGGGAAGACACAGTGGTGTAAGAAAGAGGATACTACATAAGCCTGTTTCCTGTACAGCCATGCTGTCGTCAGACATTTGTAAGACCGGTTCCCTATACATCCTGTGTGTGTGTGTGTGTGTGTGTGTGTGTGTGTGTGTGTGTGTGTGTATGTGCGCGTGCGCACGTGCATGTGTGAGTGTGTGTGCGCGCGCGCGTGCATGCGCGTGTGTGTGTTTATCATATCTCTATCTCTACAGCCAGGATTGATTTTCTGCTCTTAACAACAGTAACCATGGCAACATTGGGACATTCTATACACACACATACTGTACTTTTGCTTAACTAATACACACATAGGCACACACAGCGCACACACACACACACACACACACACACACACACACACACACACACACACACACAATGCAGGAAGATAGACAGACTGGGGCAGTTTGCTAATGTATAATGGGAAAAAGGGAAGTGGAGAGTGAGGGGTTGAGAGAGAGAGAGAGAGAGAGAGAGAGAGTCTCCCTCGCCCAGGGGCACACTTGCACTGGTAGAATGGGTGCGAGCGCTCAACATGAAGGGTTTGCAGTCAAAGACAAAGGAAGACACGGCGGACATACATGTGTGTTATTGAGGCACAGAGGGACCCACAGTCTGTGAGTCCTCTTTTTCTGTGCATGTACAGTATCAAAAAAACGGTCCCCTGATGCCCATCTTTCACAAATAGACAAAGAGTCAGTTTGTTAGAAAGCTTATTCAGACTGAATATATCCACAATCTACCCTATACATACTGTACACACACACACGCAGGCACGCACGCACGCACGCACGCACTAAATACTTATCAGCGAACTAAGCTTCAGAACATTCAAATAAGCATAATCTTCTAAAACTATTAAAACGGCCGTGGCCTAATTGTTACCCAAAACACCAGTCCCTCTCACATAAGTGGATGATGTGTATGTGCAGTAGGCCTACAGTGTTTTGTAGCCTAGTTATACTGTAATTAGTCTCTGTGTTTTATCTTACATTCAAGTGGATGTACAGTACATGTGTAACCAAGGCAACCAGACTCCATTTTGCAAAGCCTCAGGGTCTGGTCAGGCGTCTGTGTTCCTACAAAATGTCATTTAGAGAAGCAGCCCTCTAAGTGATCCCTGTCTACCTGAAACAACAGTGGCACCCTTAGGTGGAATTCAGATATGGCTCTCAAGTGTACGCATGCCTTTAGGTTAGTAGAGGTGATGCTTTCTATGTCTCTGAAAGTGGAGTGTGTGTGTGTGTGTGTGTGTGTGTGTGTGTGTGTGTGTGTGTGTGTGTGTGGTGTGTGTGAGTGTGTGTGAGTGTGAGAGAGAGAGAGAGAGAGAGAGAGAGAGAGAGAGAGAGAGAGAGAGAGAGAGAGAGAGAGAGAGAAGCTTACCTGGCATGATGATATCAGAGAAGCCCAGTTTCCTGGTGATGGACACGCCCCTGGTGAAGAGGACCATGTACTCCCTTCTCAGCTGCTCTATGTCCCCATGGAGGAGCTGCAGAGCCACGGCCAGGCCTGAGGACACACACACACACACACATACACACACAGGCACGCGCACACAAATGCAGGCGCGCGCACGCGCACGCACACACACACACACACACACACACACACACACACACACACACACACACACCAGCATTACAATATGGAATGGCATGGGAAAACACACACAATCAAGAAGTAGTGGGGAGAAAGCAGGACTGTAACTGCAAGCAAACTGAAATTCCCTTGAGGGATTAATAGTTAGTAATTAAGAAAAATGTAATTAGCAACCTGAGGCATGTCAGGACATCCACTTGATTTGCATTCACCCCCATATCCTTAACCAAAGCCAACACATTAAAATACTCAAAAGATATCATATCTCTAATACTAAAGATCTCATATATCTAATACTAAAGATATAATATATCTAATACTAAAGATATAATATCTCTAATACTAAATATATCATATATTAATACTAAATATATCGTATCTCTAATACTAAAGATATAATATATTAATACTAAAGATATAATATCTCTAATACTAAAGATATAATATCTCTAATACTAAAGATATCATATCTCTAATACTAAAGATATCATATCTCTAATACTAAAGATATAATAGCTCTAATACTAAAGATATAATATCTCTCATACTAAAGATCTCATACTGTATCTCTAATACTAAAGATATCATATCTCTCATACTAAAGATATATGTCTAATACTAAAGATCTAATATATATCATATTAAAGATATAATATCTCTCATACTAAAGATCTCATACTGTATCTCTAATACTAAAGATATCATATCTCTAATACTAAATATATATGTAATTATGTCTAATACTAAAGATCTAATACTAAAGATATCATATCTCTAACACTAAATATATCATATCTCTAATACTAGTCATATAAAACACTCCCATATTGTAAAGGCTAGGGAATAAAGTTTCATAGCAGTTGTGTGTGAGCCACAGGACTTCAGCACCTGTGCCCACACAAATACACCCATACACACAGTATGAAGAACACAAACAGAGCATGAGTCAGCCAGCGCACCTCTTATTAAGAAGATGAACAAAGACACCATCGCCTCCATTCAATATCCTTATGCAATAACTCCAAATGTCAGCAGAGGTGAATTCAAGCACCACCAGTGTGCGGAGGAGAACGAGGAGCGACACATACACACGCTGACTAAGAGACAGGAGGAGATGATGATGATGAGGATGATGAAGAGTGTTGTGGGTGTTTTCAGTGAGGTGGAAGAAGCAGTGGTGAAATGGTTCATTAGCTCTGAGAGGTTTCAGTCGATGAGAGTCCACACAGAGATGTGACTCCACTGCAAAAACCTGTCAACAAAATGTCAAACTACACAACAGCTGGTGACAACTCCGAAAAACAAAGGGAAACAGACACACAGACACACACACTCACACAGACACACACACACACACACACACACACACACACACACACACACACACACACACACACACACACACACACACACACACACAAAGAGAGCTGCGGGCCCCTCGGGCCTGCCAATACGGGCCAAGGCCGGGCTCGTTTTTTCTTTTTTTTTAATTAATAGGTCCGGGCCGGGCCGGGGTCGGGCCGTTTTTCAATAATTAAATAAAATAACGTTGTATTACTCGCTTGATTTTACACAGCAGAGCAGTCAGACAAAGAGGAGGAGCGCACACTACACAGACACTCGCCCATCCACAGCCACACACACACAGACACACACACCCTCACCGTGACGTTAGTCTGCCACTCCAGTCCACAATCCACCGTTCAGTCAGCGTGCTGTCACTGTCAGCGTAAAAAACAACAACAAAACAAGCCGCGTGTCCGTGTCCGTGTCGTGAGAGAGAGAAATAAGATCGATGGACATAAAACAAAGTTTGCGAGGGGAGAGTTAAACAGTCCCCACTGCAGTAGGGAAAGCTCATTTCAACCTGTTCAAAACGAACCCATCTACCATACATTGTGAGGACACTAATGTGACGTTATTCAATGCAGCTATAAACGGTAAGTCTGCTGTTTTAATTTCGATATGCTTGAGTGACATAATGTTTCAGTTTGTGGGCATTGTTGCTGTTGGCAATTAAACGATCTAACGTTCTCTTTCTCGAGACATGTGTGGATGTTGATAGGCCACGGTAGCGTGTGTGAGAGGGGGAGAGAGAGACAGAGAGAAAGCTGCAGTGTTTGTCTTTAAAGGCAACACAGTCTAGCAACGTTTTGGACCAACGAGTTCAGCGGCGCGGCAGCATGCACAGAGAGGGAGAGAGAGATGTGTCGTCATATCGTGATATTGATGTCGGGCCTCGCAACGGGCTCGGGCCAATTAATTTCATGACTCATCCAGGCCGGGTCGGGCACGGGCCTGCATGTCACGGGCCGGGGGGGGCTCGGGCCGAGATTTCAGGCCCGCGCAGCTCTCTAACACACACACACACACACACACACACACACACACACACACACACACACACAGACACACAGAGGGAGGCACTAAGGCATTGGTTCTCAACCTTTCATATCAAGGACCACTACTTTAGTCCACATTTTTATTGTTAGATATGATTTTGTCTAGAACTCCATGACTGTCTGTATTGGAGGAAGAGAGATAACAGAGAAACTAATATAATAATAAAATAGTCGGTCTCACATTATATAATCATTCTTTAAATAAAACAATGAAGTTTAACGATTCATCAATTTACTGGGGACCCCTTGGGATGCCCCCTGATGGCCCCCGGACCCCACGTTGAGAACCACTGGACTAAGACACTCCACAAGAGTCTTTAAAATCATGTGTTCTAT
>NC_139624.1:33328489-33350566 GCF_964638095.1 Poromitra crassiceps
ATGCAGAGTGAACAGGCAACCGCTAACATTCAGGGACTTTAGAAAGGGAAGTAAAAGCAATGAGAGTTTGGCTTGACAACGTTTCCCAGAATATTACGGGTAAAAATGTAATCCAAAACGGGTGCTACAGAAGTGACCGAGTACACATCTTTCAAATTTGCAGAAGTGATAGCAGGCTTTTATCACTTTATGTTTCAACTGACAGCATTCATGACAGCTATTACAGCAAGAGAAGGTCAAAAGGGTTGTGAAGGACTGAGAAATAAAGGCAACAAGATAACAGTCCTACCACAGTGACTAATATTATCATCATCATAAATCCATTTGGCCCACACAGGTGAATGGTGTAATTTTCTAAGCCATAATACATACCTGTACACAGTACTGGGCCAGTATTTTCATGCAAGCTATTATGGTGAAAATCTAAAAGTGAAAGTGAAAAAGCAGTGCTTGCCCCTCCCTCATTACCACCACTGAGGTGCCCTTGAGCAAGGCTCTTAACCCCAACTGCTCCAGTGGAGCTGCTCAGTGGCCAGCAGATCAGACTGTGGTTGTACTGGTCAGCTTCCAGGTGTGAATGTGTGTGTGAATGTGACCAGGGCACTCCTGCTCTCAGCGACACTACCCCTGTATAAATAAAGGTAAGAAAAGACCCGTTTGAAATAGAGAGCGCTGAGGCAAATCAAGCGTTTAGCACGATCAATATCTTCAGCTGACAGCTACTCAATGGCTACTGTAACATTCCAGTGTTTCTGACAAACCACACGCTGCAGCCAACAACTGTAAAGCATTCCTATTTCCTATCATTGGCTTATAGGAGAACAACACTGCCTGTCTGTTAATCATGCTGTTGCACTAATCTGCATACATGCATGCCAAATGAAAGCCTACAGCAGACAACTGGTATCTCCTGCAAGCTCAGAGAAAAACACACTGAAACAAGGCAACAGCCAACATGTTGCCCTCCATAAAAGATTATTATTATTGTCCCCCCGGTCGTGGCTCCACCCCCTCTGCCGATCTGGGGAGAGTTGTAGACTAGCACATGCTTCCTCTGATACATGTGAAGTCACCAGCTGCTTCTTTTAACCTGACCGCGAGGGGTTTCACCGACAGGACGTATAGTGCATGGGAGTGCATGGCATGATACTCCCCCCAGTTCCCCTCCCCCCCAGACAGGCGCTCCGACCGACCAGCAGGGGCACTAGTGCAGCGACCAGGACATATAACCCTTAATCTAGCTTCCCAACCGCAGACATGGCCTGTATGGATGCCCGACCAAGCCGGAGGTACTATAAACACGGGGGCTCGAACCTGTGCCCCCTCGTGCTGGTAGGCAGCGGAACCGCCGCTGCACTACCCGGACGCCCCATAAATGATGTCACGTTGAATTGGATTTGATTACATAATGAAAATTGCTGGACCACAGTGGTGAGGTGCATAATTGTCAACGTTTTGTCAAAATTCCACCAGTGGTGTTTGAGATATCGCATGTGATCAAGCCATCGATCAACCAGCACAGATCAAAGCGTCCTTCAGCAAGATACTGAATCTAAGCTGATTACTCTGTGAAAGAGCCATTCTGGATCTGATCTGAAAACCATCATGCCTAACTGCCTCAAATATACATGTCATTATAAAGCTAATCTTACAACAGATCATCATTCTCTACACTGCTCGTCTTAACAAAGCTTGAACATCAGGCAGCAGGCCTAAAGCACTAATCATGTGGGGAGGAGGAACACACATCTGCGATGTCATCTACTGATAGTCTTGGAGTTGAACAGCTAAAATGCATTATCTGTATTAAATCGGACACATGAGTAGCCATGTGTTATGTCGGGATAATACAGCCAGTCAACAGTTTAACGAGCAAATAAACCTGACATAAGAACGTTATCAAGATGATGTTGGACTTTAATTTGAGATAAGAAAACAGTAAAGTAAGTGTTTGGTTCATACATCTGCGCGGGCGAATATTTCTATCTAAAATTAATTTTGACTTCTCTAGCGCTTATCAGCTCAGCTGCGCAAAGTGTTTCTACATCTCCATTCCCTCCAAGGCGACTCAGGCGAGTCCATCATATGGGATTTTGCCTGGATGCTGCAATTTCTATTGTCAGTGTTATTAACCGACGTGGTGTAAAGTTGGGATAACAGCGAGTGTGCTAAATGACTTTGTGTCAGTCGATGTAATTACTGTGTCCCTCCGCGCTCGTTCAGGATTATTCATGATTATTTCATATCTCTGAGTTGTGTGACTTCTGCTCAAGTCATTATTGGTGTTCTGAGGGAAGGTGGAGAGATGAGCTGAGTCAGTAGATCAGACAGACAGATTCTTGCTGTCTCGTTGTGACATTCCTGTAATCCGCCTCTCCTCCCTTCTCTCTGGTGCAGGTGCTGATAGTCTAATTATCAACCTTTCTGTGGAACAAGCTGTGCAGCTCGTGCAAGAATATATAAGAGATTATTGTTTTTACGAAGAAAAGAAAAAAGACGCTGAACTTGGTTAAGAGTAATTTCCTTATGAAAATAACAGACTGCGGTGAGTTTGCGGTGACAATTTTTCATAAACAAATTCATGCAAATCAGCTTTGTGACAGAATTCTGGGCGAATCATTGATGATTGTCCAAAGTTTGTTGTACATTTGCGACTACTTACAGTAAAAACAGCTGCAAACTTGTGACAACATTTTCTAGAACACTATTTAGTTTGATGAAAACGTAGGCCTACTGGAAAATGCATTATTTCTACTTCATCTATCTATCTATCTATCTATCTATCTATCTATCTATCTATCTATCTACTGTATGTATCTATCTATCTATGCATCTATGTATGTATGTATCTATCTATCTATCTATCTATCTATCTATCTATCTATCTATCTATCTGTCTATCTATCTATCTATATCTATATATACATTTGGCAATGTGGACTCTGTCTGTTTGTTTCAAGAATTTTGTTCGGCCAAAGCTATGCCGTTTTACGTGCGATCGGGGTGACCTGACGGAGGCTGATTTTTTAATTAGGGCAGATAATAAGGCCCTAATTGGCCTAAGGCTGATTTCCCTGAGGCTATAGTTCAGTGTGATGTCATACATAGGCATTGTGACATCATTGTGACATCACTGATGATGTCATCAGTGACACAGACACGAGAGGGAGAGAGAGGAGAGGGAGAGAGAGCCTGAGGGAGAGGGAGAGAGACTGAGGGAGCAGGAGAGTCTGAGGGAGAGAGAGAGAGGGACTGAGGGGAGACATTGCGCGCATGCCAATAGGCCAGGCGAGGCCACGCAGCAGCTGAGTGGTCACTGTCCCAGTGACTGTGCCCACCCTTTTGCTGAATGGTTTATCAGATCTTAATGTCACCAAGTTCACAAGGAGCATTTTACTAGCTGGACACTGGGTCCTCACTCTTTTGATTATTGTTTATTTGGAAGTTTCAACTGCCAGAATTAAGGAGACTACTGACCCCATACAGAACAGTTGGCATGCCGGATCATTAGACCTTTTAAGGTGAATTTTTGTTGCGATTTTGGACGGGTGGGTTGAGAGGTCCTGTGGGGAGGATGGAGTGGGGATTTGGATGTATGTATTTTATGTATGAATATATGTTTATGATTATGTAGGTGTATATGTTGTTTGTGTAAATACAATTCTGATGGGGGGGTCATTTTGTCAGTCCACATCTCTTATGCTATCAGTCATTTTGTTGGAATACATTTTATTTTTTCAGTGATGCAGTAGTTATTTTGGAACAAGCCTCTTCATCTGCTCCTTGACATTTCTCTGACGTTGAAAAAACCTCGAATGTTCTTATTCTCCACCGACCTGTTGCTATGGGAAACTGCTGATGCTGATGATCAATAGAGAAGGATTGCAGCTATTTATAAAATCATCTGAATGCATACTGTATGTAAGGACGCTGGGCGTCCAGCAGAGACAGCCATGTGCAGATTGATGTGCACCCTCAAGAGAAACTTCACTCCTCCATGACTGCCAATCAGACTGGCCGGACACTGACTCATAGTCAGAGGCTGATGATGCAAACCTGGGTTGCTAAATTTGTCAGCAGCACAGAACACGTTTATGTAAGAAACAAACCCCATACTAAAAAAACCATGAGAGAATTTACAGGGTTGAATATTCATTTTGTTAGCACCTCGGTCAAATTCCGTGCCACCTCCAGCTCTTGACAAAACTCTGACATGTGTTTTCATGGAAAACCGCTATTTTCTAAAAAGCGTTGCACTCAGTGGATTTCTGTTATTTGTAATTGCAGCATTACGCTGATGTGTTGACAATTTAATGATGAATATGCTTTAATAAAGTTGTTTGTAAAAAAAACACACGTCTATTTTCATTTTTTTTTAAACAACAACATATCGGTAAGCGGTGAATTCAAATCGGTATCGGTCTCAAAAATCACCTATCGGTCGGCTCTTGTACCACCTCCACTCATTTTGAGCCAGGAAAAACCCTGCATTTGGTGGGTAAAACAGAAGAAGACTGAATAAGCACGATGTGGTTCTTACCAGTGTTTGAGCCGGACAGGTTGTATCTGGAATTGGCCTTCTTGATGATGTTCTCATGGATCTGGTACCACTCACTCTCTGTGTTACACCTGAGGGAGACAAATACAAGTGA
The DNA here is from genome assembly GCF_964638095.1 of Poromitra crassiceps. Taxonomy (NCBI): domain Eukaryota; kingdom Metazoa; phylum Chordata; class Actinopteri; order Beryciformes; family Melamphaidae; genus Poromitra; species Poromitra crassiceps. The sequence goes on from NC_139624.1 coordinate 33,333,142, forward strand.
CAGAGGTACCACTCAGTCTCTGTGTTACACCTGAGAGAGGGAGACAAATACAAGTGACAGAGGTACCACTCAGTCTCTGTGTTACACCTGAGAGAGGGAGACAAGTACAAGTGACAGAGCTACCACTCACTCTCTGTGTTACACCTGAGAGAGGGAGACAAGTACAAGTGACAGAGCTACCACTCACTCTCTGTGTTACACCTCAGAGAGGGAGACAAGTACAAGTGACAGAGCTACCACTCACTCTCTGTGTTACACCTCAGAGAGGGAGACAAGTACAAGTGACAGAGCTACCACTCACTCTCTGTGTTACACCTCAGAGAGGGAGACAAGTACAAGTGACAGAGGTACCACTCACTCTCTGTGTTACACCTCAGAGAGGGAGACAAGTACAAGTGACAGAGGTACCACTCACTCTCTGTGTTACACCTCAGAGAGGGAGACAAGTACAAGTGACAGAGGTACCACTCACTCTCTGTGTTACACCTCAGAGAGGGAGACAAGTACAAGTGACAGAGCTACCACTCACTCTCTGTGTTACACCTCAGAGAGGGAGACAAGTACAAGTGACAGAGATACCACTCACTCTCTGTGTTACACCTCAGAGAGGGAGACAAGTACAAGTGACAGAGGTACCACTCACTCTCTGTGTTACACCTCAGAGAGGGAGACAAGTACAAGTGACAGAGGTACCACTCACTCTCTGTGTTACACCTCAGAGAGGGAGATAAGTACAAGTGACAGAGATACCACTCACTCTCTGTGTTACACCTGAGAGAGGGAGACAAGTACAAGTGACAGAGGTACCACTCACTCTCTGTGTTACACCTCAGAGAGGGAGACAAGTACAAGTGACAGAGATACCACTCACTCTCTGTGTTACACCTCAGAGAGGGAGATAAGTACAAGTGACAGAGTTACCACTCACTCTCTGTGTTACACCTGAGAGAGGGAGACAAGTACAAGTGACAGAGATACCACTCACTCTCTGTGTTACACCTCAGAGAGGGAGACAAGTACAAGTGACAGAGGTACCACTCACTCTCTGTGTTACACCTCAGAGAGGGAGATAAGTACAAGTGACAGAGGTACCACTCACTCTCTGTGTTACACCTGAGAGAGGGAGACAAGTACAAGTGACAGGGGTACCACTCACTCTCTGTGTTACACCTCAGAGAGGGAGACAAGTACAAGTGACAGAGGTACCACTCACTCTCTGTGTTACACCTCAGAGAGGGAGACAAGTACAAGTGACAGAGGTACCACTCACTCTCTGTGTTACACCTCAGAGAGGGAGACAAGTACAAGTGACAGAGCTACCACTCACTCTCTGTGTTACACCTCAGAGAGGGAGACAAGTACAAGTGACAGAGCTACCACTCACTCTCTGTGTTACACCTCAGAGAGGGAGACAAGTACAAGTGACAGAGCTACCACTCACTCTCTGTGTTACACCTCAGAGAGGGAGACAAGTACAAGTGACAGAGGTACCACTCACTCTCTGTGTTACACCTCAGAGAGGGAGACAAGTACAAGTGACAGAGCTACCACTCACTCTCTGTGTTACACCTCAGAGAGGGAGACAAGTACAAGTGACAGAGCTACCACTCACTCTCTGTGTTACACCTCAGAGAGGGAGACAAGTACAAGTGACAGAGGTACCACTCACTCTCTGTGTTACACCTCAGAGAGGGAGACAAGTACAAGTGACAGAGCTACCACTCACTCTCTGTGTTACACCTCAGAGAGGGAGACAAGTACAAGTGACAGAGGTACCACTCACTCTCTGTGTTACACCTCAGAGAGGGAGACAAGTACAAGTGACAGAGGTACCACTCACTCTCTGTGTTACACCTCAGAGAGGGAGACAAGTACAAGTGACAGAGGTACCACTCACTCTCTGTGTTACACCTGAGAGAGGGAGACAAGTACAAGTGACAGAGCTACCACTCACTCTCTGTGTTACACCTGAGAGAGGGAGACAAGTACAAGTGACAGAGGTACCACTCACTCTCTGTGTTACACCTCAGAGAGGGAGACAAGTACAAGTGACAGAGGTACCACTCACTCTCTGTGTTACACCTCAGAGAGGGAGACAAGTACAAGTGACAGAGGTACCACTCACTCTCTGTGTTACACCTCAGAGAGGGAGACAAGTACAAGTGACAGAGGTACCACTCACTCTCTGTGTTACACCTCAGAGAGGGAGACAAGTACAAGTGACAGAGGTACCACTCACTCTCTGTGTTACACCTCAGAGAGGGAGACAAGTACAAGTGACAGAGGTACCACTCACTCTCTGTGTTACACCTCAGAGAGGGAGACAAGTACAAGTGACAGAGCTACCACTCACTCTCTGTGTTACACCTCAGAGAGGGAGACAAGTACAAGTGACAGAGGTACCACTCACTCTCTGTGTTACACCTCAGAGAGGGAGACAAGTACAAGTGACAGAGGTACCACTCACTCTCTGTGTTACACCTCAGAGAGGGAGACAAGTACAAGTGACAGAGGTACCACTCACTCTCTGTGTTACACCTCAGAGAGGGAGACAAGTACAAGTGACAGAGATACCACTCACTATCTGTGTTACACCTCAGAGAGGGAGACAAGTACAAGTGACAGAGATACCACTCACTATCTGTGTTACACCTCAGAGACGCAGATGGTACAAGTGACAGAAAATCAACATTTGTGACTTGGGTCTTAATTCCTTCGCTTTTCTATCATGCATGAGCATTTTAGGGAAGTAGAACTACTGTAGTTGCTAGTCTTTTGGGTGCCGTAGTGTCAACATTTGCACTCGCTGGTTGCTTGTAATGTTGGTGGTCAAGGAATGTATTGTTATTCTAAAGTGTCACTCATTCTAAGTTGTTCTAGATAGGAGCATCAGCTAAATGCCTACAATGTCAATGTGAAACGAATCACACAAAATCAATACAGTAGCAACAAAACTGTTATCCAACAGGCTGGGTAAAAATAGGCCATGAGAGGTTTAGTTTGTGAAGCAAGGCCCTTTAACTATGGGTTTGATTCTGACAAAGTTAGTTAGTTAGTTAGTTAGTTCGTAGTTAGTTAGTTAGTTAGTTAGTTAGTTTTAGATTTTTTACATGTAACTAGGGTGGTAAGACCAAATTCCTATTTGGACTTAATTCTCAAAACATTCAGAAAGAACTTTAATACTAATCCAACTAATCCCTCCCCAGTGTTAGCGATGGCGGGGGTATTTTTTATTTGGGCTAAGTCTGTTTGTCCAGTCAGTTTGTTCCAGTTGCAATTTAGGTCAAACTACTGTGTCAATGGTAGCCTTTCCTGTCCCCCTGGGCCCAATGTAGACTATGTTACAGCAGAGTACTCCTGTCCCCCTGGGCCCAATGTAGACTATGTTACAGCAGAGTACTCCTGTCCCCCTGGGCCCAATGTAGACTATGTTACAGCAGAGTACTCCTGTCCCCCTGGGCCCAATGTAGACTATGTTACAGCAGAGTACTCCTGTCCCCCTGGGCCCAATGTAGACTATGTTACAGCAGAGTACTCCTGTCCCCCTGGGCCCAATGTAGACTATGTTACAGCAGAGTACTCCTGTCCCCCTGGGCCCAATGTAGACTATGTTACAGCAGAGTACTCCTGCTGCCATTGGGGAGGTAGTAACAAAAGAAAGCTGAGCCTTTGAAGTAGGACAGGGGAAAGTGCCTACACTGGAAAAATAATCTTCATATTGTAATTCATAATCAGCCTTTTTGTTCCTGCAATGTTTCAGGTAATGTTTTTCCTTGAAGATTACACTGTGCATAAACAATTATATGTTCCACCAATGCTACTGTCTTCACTGTATTTAGTCAGACTACCAGGAAGACATGTGTTGACGAGGAGGAATATGGATCTAGAAGGAATATCTGGTGTAAATGCATGCAGTGGCTAACCAATGTCACTATCAACTGTGCTTTAAAATGCAACAGTTTTCCAACCATCAACATTTTAGAAGCTGTTATTTTTTAAGCTCTTTCAATGCAGCTTCTGTGCCTGTCAAAACTTCCCACAAAACGGACTCATGTTCGTTGTGTGTGTTTCTGTGGGCAGAAGCTAACAGAGAGGAGATGACATCACTTTAAATCAGCAGTGTGGGAGCATTTTGGATTGCTAAAAAATAACCAGAATGTTGATGAAGAAGACTGATATTCAATTTGCAAAAAACATGCCAACACAAAGTGACTGCCAAAGAGTCAATCAGATCTAACTTGCTACAGCATTTCGAGAGATAAAGTGAACCTGCCCATTGAGATTACAACTCAAGTGAAATTATTACTGCTTCAAGAGCAACTCTGCCTCCAACAAATGTTTGTACTCAAATTACAAGTTCCAGCGAATTGGCGGTGAGGAGATACTTACGCGTACACCTTGAGCAGGTGGTCGTCCTTGGAGTCGGCGGTAAGGAGATCTGCGATGCTGACGACAGCACAGCCGAGCGGCCTCCTGTACTGTACGCTGCAAAGGTTCTTCTTCTCGCCCGCGCCCATCCTCCCTGCACGCATGCACACGCACACACACACACGCAGGCAAACACGCACGCACGCACGCACACGCACACACACACACACACGTGCGTGCACGTGTGCACACACACACACACACACACACACACACACACACGCGTGTCATTATATGAAAGATATATATATATATAAAATATATTATATAAAAAAGCCACATAGAATCAAGAGGCAGCACTTTGTATCTCACCTATTCTTATGACATGTACAACAATGTAGACATCCTTTCTTAGATCACTGCTGCCCAAATCCTGACAAACAAGACAAAAGGGGTTATTGAGTTATTTTAATCAACCTGAGATGAGTTATTAGTGCTTGACTGATTGATTGATTGATTGATTTATTGACATGGCTTTGAATAGCTCCCAAAAGAGCGCATGTCCACACAGAGTCACGTCCAACACTCACCACAAATAGAGTACATTGTCTTTCTGTCTTCTCTGGCGACTTGGGCACCCCGCTCTTATTCAGCCTTACAAAGAAGCGTTCACTGTAGGAGAGGAGAGATGGAGAGAGACAGGGGGCATGGTCAGGAGGGATGGCCGTCATCATAGGCAACTGAATCCCAGACACTGGTTGCAGGACTAAATAGAATAAACATTAGAAACGATGTCACAAATGTGAAACGCTGATCTGCACCGACTGAACAGCGGCAAGGTTCAAAGTTCAAACGAAAGCTGTCTGAAACTTTGAAATAGAATAGGAGGCAGCAGATAGAGAGACACAGAGAAATAGAGATAGACAAGAGATATATAAAGCTTGAATTACTGAACCAAATTCCCAACGAAGAACTTTGGGAACATATCCGACAGCAGTACTACAGCCTGGACTGAATTAAATATTCATTGGGTTGTTGCATGTTCTCTCAGAGACATTTTAAACTAGATACTGGACTATCAGCACAAACAGTGATGGTAACAACAGAAATGGACTTTGTACAACATCAATACTGCCATGTTGGCTGTCATCATTCTTCTCTGGGTTGTGACAGTAGGTGGAGACCATTACTAGCATGATGATTGATGAATGGGGGGGAAAAGTGAGAAAATGCTGACAAAGTAGTCAATAAGTAGGTCAATAATAACAGGTAAATATATAATATATAGATTTAATCATTGTAGAAGTCCCACTTGTGAGACTGCATGGTTGCTACTACATTTTGGTTCAATTTCAACAAGAAATTATTTGGGGGGAAACAAGTTACAAGAACTACAAGAACTGTTCTCAGAAAGCTGGTTGTGATGAGAGTTGTATTGTGTTGCATTATTAAAACCGCTTAACAGTCTATAGAGGGCATGCACACCCACTGGAACACGCCCCCTCAATCGGGAACGAGTGTCAAAATGAGTGTCAAATTCCTCCCTGAGCAGCAGGTGTCACTTATCTAGGCTGATTACTGCATTCAAGCTCAGTCTTGCTGTGACTCAGTGGGCGTGACCCCACAGTGACTTCTGCCTCTGTGACATCACATGCATACCCTCTATAAAGAATCCTCTGCCATAATAAAGCAGGATTTGCAGGACATAATATACATGAAGAGGGATTTCCACATTCACTGTAAGCAGTGGTCAAGAACATTGGAAAGTGTGTTCACAGGTGAGTTGTAAGTCTCAAAAGACTGACACAACTTGAAAGTCTATAGCCTCACAAAGCAGAATGAAAAGTCTAGCAAAAACAGATTTGACCTCAAATACCCCGACCCCCTTGTGCAGGAATGGAATGGTGTGTGTGTGTGTGTGTGTGTGTGTGTGTGTGTGTGTGTGTGTGTGTGTGTGTGTGTGTGTGTGTGTGTGTGTGTGTGTGTGTGTGTGTGTGTGTGTGTGTGAAAATGCGTGCGCGCGTGCATGACTGTGTCGGGGGGAAAAAAGGAAAGGATGAACATAGAGTGCCTTTTCATTCTCTTTGTAGTCGGTTCTTTCTCTCCCTCTCTCTCACACACACACACACACACACACACACACACACAAAGAGCGGCGGCAGTGGCCCCCTGCTGGGCCCGTCTCATCCCGGCTGGCGAGCCGAAGGCTAATCCAGTTAGGTGACTTTCACAGTCCAGCGATAAGCAGAGAGAAAACCTTGTAATGCACCAGCGCCTGACAATGAGCCAAGTCGCTGACACGGCTAGCAGTACAAGCTACAGTAGGCTAGCCTATTCAGGCAAGAGCCAAATATACGGCAAGCCATTCTCTAACACTTGACTTCATGCTGCATACAGCTACAATGAATCGTCATGTGTTCTAATCCACTGCCAGCTATTCAAAGCACTTTGTCAGAAGTCTCTTCCATGATGCAAATAAGAGCTGTGCTGTCATTGAATGTTTTTCTATAGGGCAGTGCGAGCCAGCGTTTGAAGAATAAGGACGTTTATCATGAAATATTTACAAGCTATAATACTTCACACATTTTCTTCAGTCAAGAGCTCCTCCTCTCATCGTCCACACTAGAATGAACCAGTTGAGAACGTTAGCAATGTGATCTGGGTTTGGTTGTCCCTCATTAGCTGCCTTCCAGGCCACTTATCAGCCGTATGGGGACGGATAGCTACAGTATGCATTAGACATGAGAGATAGCTACAGTATGCTTTAGACATGAGAGATAGCTACAGTATGCATTAGACATGAGAGATAGCTACAGTATGCTTTAGACATGAGAGATAGCTACAGTATGCATTAGACATGAGAGATAGCTACAGTATGCATTACACATGAGAGATAGCTACAGTATGCTTTAGACATGAGAGATAGCTACAGTATGCATTAGACATGAGAGATAGCTACAGTATACATTAGACATGAGAGATAGCTACAGTATGCATTAGACATGAGAGATAGCTACAGTATGCATTAGACATGAGAGATAGCTACAGTATGCATTAGACATGAGAGATAGCTACAGTATGCATTAGACATGAGAGATAGCTACAGTATACATTAGACATGAGAGATAGCTACAGTATGCATTAGACATGAGAGATAGCTACAGTATGCATTAGACATGAGAGATAGCTACAGTATGCATTAGACATGAGAGATAGCTACAGTATGCATTAGACATGAGAGATAGCTACAGTATGCATTAGACATGAGAGATAGCTACAGTATGCATTAGACATGAGAGATAGCTACAGTATGCATTAGACATGAGAGATAGCTACAGTATGCATTAGACATGAGAGATAGCTACAGTATGCATTAGACATGAGAGATAGCTACAGTATGCATTAGACATGAGAGATAGCTACAGTATGCATTAGACATGAGAGATAGCTACAGTATGCTTTAGACATGAGAGATAGCTACAGTATGCATTAGACATGAGAGATAGCTACAGTATGCTTTAGACATGAGAGATAGCTACAGTATGCATTAGACATGAGAGATAGCTACAGTATGCTTTAGACATGAGAGATAGCTACAGTATGCATTAGACATGAGAGATAGCTACAGTATGCATTAGACATGAGAGATAGCTACAGTATGCATTAGACATGAGAGATAGCTACAGTATGCATTAGACATGAGAGATAGCTACAGTATGCATTAGACATGAGAGATAGCTACAGTATGCATTAGACATGAGAGATAGCTACAGTATGCATTAGACATGAGAGATAGCTACAGTATGCTTTAGACATGAGAGATAGCTACAGTATGCATTAGACATGAGAGATAGCTACAGTATGCATTAGACATGAGAGATAGCTACAGTATGCATTAGACATGAGAGATAGCTACAGTATGCTTTAGACATGAGAGATAGCTACAGTATGCATTAGACATGAGAGATAGCTACAGTATGCATTAGACATGAGAGATAGCTACAGTATGCATTAGACATGAGAGATAGCTACAGTATGCATTAGACATGAGAGATAGCTACAGTATGCATTAGACATGAGAGATAGCTACAGTATGCATTAGACATGAGAGATAGCTACAGTATGCATTAGACATGAGAGATAGCTACAGTATGCATTAGACATGAGAGATAGCTACAGTATGCATTAGACATGAGAGATAGCTACAGTATGCATTAGACATGAGAGATAGCTACAGTATGCATTAGACATGAGAGATAGCTACAGTATGCTTTAGACATGAGAGATAGCTACAGTATGCATTAGACATGAGAGATAGCTACAGTATGCATTAGACATGAGAGATAGCTACAGTATGCATTAGACATGAGAGATAGCTACAGTATGCATTAGACATGAGAGATAGCTACAGTATGCCTTAGACATGAGAGAAACGCACACGCACGCAATTCCTCATTAACGTTCCATTCTCGAAACCGCAACCTCCAATTAACAACCACGCCTACGACCCCAGACACATAAGTCTCTCGCTCTCTCTCTCACACGGACACGCGCGCACGCACGCACACACGCGCACACACACACACACACACACACACACACACACACATACACACACAACTCAACTTTTCGCTCACACAGCTGCAATGTGTTGATCAGCCTGCCTGAGAGGACCAGTGTCCCCCATTGGGACCATATCTCTCTCTATCACCGCTCGCATTAACATAACATGAATGGTCGACGCCCCTCCCCTCCCTGCGCGGCGTGCCGCTCGCAGCGTTTTCTATTTCCTCTCCCAATATCAATGATGGCTTTAGGAGCTGACTGGTGTGTAAAATATGAGATAAATGAACTGCCACCACCTGCAAAGTATACCTACCCCCCCCCCCCCCCCCAAAAAGAACAAACTCACAGGGGCATGGGAAGATGATGGAACAACAGAGTAGCATAGGGAAGGGAAGATAGGGGAGGATTAGGTGAGCTTTATCAGTGTCACTGCCAATAAAGACAAGGTGTGGAGATAGGAACAGAAGAACCAGGCACAGACTGGTGCACACAAATAGAGACAGAAAGACCCACAGACAGACGGGCAGAGAGAGAGAGGGAGAGAGAGAGAGAGAGGGAGAGACGCACACACAAGGGCAGAGTCACCAACCACATCCAACCATACTTTTGATCATTCACACTGGGCACAGACACACACACGCACGCACGCGCACACGCACACACACACACACACACACACACACACACACACACACGCGCACACACACACACACACACACACACACACATTGAGGGTCATCCATGGCTGTCCTTGTTAAAGCTGAGTGGAGGACGGAGGGAAGCTGTTCAGGCCAGCGTGTGTCGACAGGGTATGAATGGTCTTCATACCCCGGACTGACGTCTGTGTGTGTGTGTGTGTGTGTGTGTGTGTGTCTGTGTGTGTGCGTGTTGCTAAAGAGCTAGACAGGGGCTCTGTATTGAGCACAAAGAAGCTGCCATGGTGAATAGGGGCTGGTGGTGTTGGCATGGTACTGAGACATCGGGTCGGACCCCCATCTGGTCTCAGACAGACAGACACACACACACACACACACACACACACACGTGCACACACACACACCACCACCAGCACTGAGGGTTGCGATCAAGTGGCTCCCTGCCAGGTAGCTTGTGTGAATGTGTGTGCATTTGCCTGCTTGTGTGTGTGTGTGTGTGTGTGTGTGTGTGTGTGTGTGTGTATGAGCATGCATGCACGTGTGTCTGTTTATGTGTGTGACGAGACAGTGAGAGACAACCTTGGCTCGCTGCCAATAGGAGAGTCTCCACGAAGACAAGCAAGGAAGGAGAAAAGCCCTATGATCACAACACACACACACACACACACACACACGCACAGAACCACGCACATAAGAAATAAGATAAACTGCAATGAAATAATAGAGGTTCATATGGGACTGTTAGCCTGGTAAACCAGCCGGTCACTTGAACTCCCATTTCATTTTGTTCTACCTGTCTGGCCTCAAGCCTTGGGAGGGTGTTTGCAGAAATTGCAAAGTGCTCTAGCCAATCAGCGACCCGCCTTGTAGTTGACATCGTAACCGGCCAATCAGGAACACCACTGGCAAAACAGTAATGGCTGCCTCCTTGCCTGTCCGCCTCGAGCAGTAACGTCAACGTTCGTTGAGTTTAAACAGCCATGAAGTGCTAGGGTGACCAGATCCCAGCAAACCAAATGTGGGACAATGTGGGACACGTTACCAATGCTTTGAGTAGTCCAAAAATTAAGATATATTGTCTAACTTACAAAAAATATAAATTTCTATTCACCCCTCTCTATGCTTTGCCCTCTGGTTGATTCACACAGTCAGCAAACATAAATTATCTGACTAAAATGTGTAGGCTACAATAAAACAGACCAGACAGGTTGCTGACATGGGATTCAAGTCAAGGCTTCTGTACAGATTAAACACATGGCAGGTGTGTGCCTTCCACACACGAAAACATTAAAGTTAGCCCGACTTTTCTAGTAGAACAATATACTACTGAACCATATAGGTACTGAAGTAGAACCATAGTAGGCTACACAATTACTAACCTACAGGTTCATCTGAACAAAACATTAACTAACATTACAATAAGAGCACAGCTTAGAATGGAATTTATTGTCCTTTGCAAATAGCCTGTAGCAGCTGTTGAGAAAGATTTGAGGCTGTCTTCAATTGTGCCAGTTAACAACACTTAGAGCTTTGTGCAAAGATGCACTATTGCATTAATATGGGTAGTAGCTATTATCATTAGTATGGGTAAGTATTTAGTAGGGGTGTTCACGATACGATACGATACACGATATTGGGTTCACGATAACGATACTAGGGATGGGCATTTCTAGCAAAAACACTATTCGAAATTCGCTGGCCAAATTCGAATTTAATTCGAATTTCGAAAATAAATAAAAAAATGTAAAAAAAAAAAAAAAAAAAAATTTTTTTTTTTTTTTTTTTTTTTTGTGAGTGAAATGTTGCATTGTCTCCCCTGATTCTAAGTCTACGGCTTTATTAATTAATATAAAAAGCTTCTGCTGTGGATTTTTAGCTCAAACAAGCATTGCACCACTGAAGTAAAGAACATGTTACATGACATTGACATTTTCGAAAATAAAAAACAGTTTTGACAATCATGAGTGGTTCATTAAATATTTAGTAGGCTCAGGTCTGAGTGCCAAAGGGGTGCCAAAGTCACCCCCTCTCCCTCTTCATGGGATTTCATCTGCCATTAATTTTTCCATAAACCTTGCTTAAAATGCTTATAAAAATTGTTTTACTTGCTCAAACCAAGCGATTTGACTATACTTAGAATCAGGGGAGACAATGCAACATTTCACTCAAAAAAAAAAAAAAATTTTTTTTTTTTTTTTTTTTTTTTTTTTCGAATTTCGAATTTCAATAATAAAAGTCGACCTTGATAATAACAACGATTATTCGAAAATTCGAAATTCGATGCCCATCCCTAAACGATACGATACGATATTTTAACGATATTTTTTTGCAATAGATTTGTTAAGTTGAGGGGGCATCCTCCACGCTAATTTGAGTAATTTCGCCATTTTCATCCTCCGGGTCTGACTGTAACGTCCCTCGTCTGTTCAAACAAAGCAATGAAAAGGAGAGTGAGCATGCAATCAGATGCAGATCAGTGCCACCATGTTCAGCTTCTTTTTCTCACGATATGAGATTTCATCTCAACGATACATATTATCACGTTTTGATATCGCGATATATTGTGGGACGATATATTGTGACATCCCTAGTATTTAGCCATTGGTATTGTTATTATAGCTACCTTTGCTGGGAGAGTCTGGCAAGCGAGACTACTGGGAATGCATCTCTCAGGCTGCACTGTGTGAAGTTAACCGGTGCGCTGCACATCTCTCGAGCCACAGTGCAGACAAGAGCAGCTGCGTGCATGCTCTCTCTCTCCCTCTCTGTCTCGGTCTATCCGGGCCTATCTCTCTCCCGCTCTCCGTCTGTCTCTCTCTCTCTCTGCCTCGGTCTGATCACGCTCCCTCTCTCTTTCTCACTGCCTGTCTCGCTCACTTGCTTTCTCTGTCTCTCTCTCCCCCCCTCTCCATCTCTCTCTATCTCTCTCTGCTGCTGCTGGTCGTATCCACTCCCTCTCTCTCTCTCTCTCGCCCAAAATGCGGGACATCTTCTCAATTTGCGGGACGCGTGAAAAATCATGAAAATGCTGGTCACCCTATGAAGTGCAGTTATTGCAGAAATAGACTCAATAACAACAATGAAAGAAGTACAGGAGTATCGCTGCAACAGCAGAGTTTCTCAGCGGAAAAAATGTTCATGACGTTCTCCCGAGTGGATTTGCATTTGACTGGATTGGCTGATTGGCTGAAGGAATTGTCTGTCAAGGCAAGTCCACCTGCCCAACTTCCGCCCACTGCTAAACACTGGGTGAAAGCTGGAGGCCAGACGGTCTGGTAGAATGAAATGAAATGTGAGTTCACCTGACCGGCTGGTTTACCAGGCTAATGTAAGTTCACCTGACCGGCTGGTTTACCAGGCTAATGTAAGTTCACCTGACCGGCTGGTTTACCAGGCTAATGTAAGTTCACCTGACCGGCTGGTTTACGAGGCTAATGTAAGTTCACCTGACCGGCTGGTTTACCAGGCTAATGTAAGTTCACCTGACCGGCTGGTTTACCAGGCTATGGGACTGTGACTATGAGTTCACCTGACCGGCTGGTTTACCAGGCTAATGTAAGTTCACCTGACCGGCTGGTTTACCAGGCTAATGTAAGTTCACCTGACCGGCTGGTTTACCAGGCTAATGTAAGTTCACCTGACCGGCTGGATTACCAGGCTATGGGACTGTGACTATGAGTTCACCTGACCGGCTGGTTTACCAGGCTAATGTAAGTTCACCTGACCGGCTGGATTACCAGGCTATGGGACTGTGACTATGAGTTCACCTGACCGGCTGGTTTACCAGGCTAATGTAAGTTCACCTGACCGGCTGGATTACCAGGCTATGGGACTGTGACTATGAGTTCACCTGACCGGCTGGTTTACCAGGCTAATGTAAGTTCACCTGACCGGCTGGATTACCAGGCTATGGGACTGTGACTATGAGTTCACCTGACCGGCTGGTTTACCAGGCTAATGTAAGTTCACCTGACCGGCTGGATTACCAGGCTATGGGACTGTGACTATGAGTTCACCTGACCGGCTGGTTTACCAGGCTAATGTAAGTTCACCTGACCGGCTGGATTACCAGGCTATGGGACTGTGACTATGAGTTCACCTGACCGGCTGGTTTACCAGGCTATGGGACTGTGACTATGAGTTTGCCGGTCTGTTTTTTTTTTTTTAATCAGTGTATCTACTAAATCCCATTTACACCTGTTTTTTTTATGGGAGCTGTATGTGGATAAGTTATCTGGATGTTATCTGGATAAGGAAAAATGCATGCTAATGTAAGGTGTAAATGCATCAGGATGTGATCAGAACTTCCTGACCACATCTGGAGGTAGTCTGGCTCACATTGTGTTCAGATCTTTTACACCCCATTTACACCTGGTTTTTAAATGTGACCATTATTCATATAATGTATCTGGATACAGGTCACATTTAAAAACCAGGTGTAAATGGGATCCTAGTCTCAACAGCAGACCCATGAGAGTTATTACACTGATACACTACATCACTGCATGCTGCACACCTCTCTCTGGGTCTGAGACACTTCTAGCTCCAAACTGATGTCGGATTCCTGGTCAGAGATTGGTTCCCCCGAAATCCAAGGGGCACCAAACAGTAATGAGTTTAGCCCACCCAACCTGACTCTGTTGACTTTTAAAAATGAACTACTCTCTCATTGGTGCTACAACCTGTCAGTCATTAAATTTTGACCCATAGGCCCACCCTCAAAACAGCAGTGGGGGCTGCAAAGTGGCACAGACTAATTTATGTACTATGCGGAGTGCAATTCGACATAATATTTGAGTCTGGGGAGAAACTGTTGTTCTACACGCACGTGTGTGTACAGGTTAGCTTTATGATAGCTGATGGCTAATGTTTGTGTTGTGGATGTTGTGTTGTGTTTGTATGCATGTGCTTTGACAATGCTTTCATAGCATACATACAACATTTCCTGTGTCAAGAGAAACTGTGACAGCTCCACGCATTTAAACGTTCTAATAGAGCACCGCAGGAAGGAGTCCGGAAGTAGCATGTTGGATCTTCAGGTGAAAAGTCTATGGGGTTTTAGAATGGGTTTTCGCTTAAATGCACAAAATAAGGTCTGTGGTTAACACAAGTTTATGGGAGTGATAATTTCTGTTCAGCAGGATCATCTTCACAAACGTGAATCACTTTTTTTTTTTTTTTTTTTTTTACGATTTTCAGAAAACGCTTCCACCTTCCAACTACAAAAATATGTCATCCCTGTGGTAAGTGGGACAGAATGTGCTGCCTGTAAATCTACTTCAAATAGATGACAGCACTCAAGGAGTCTGTACTGTATAATTATGCTTACCTGGCTAAGGTACACAATCTTTTCAGAAGAGCCAGGAGAGAGAGAGAGAGAGAGAGAGAGAGAGAGAGAAGAGAGAGAGGGGGAGGGCGAGAGAGAGAGAGAGAGAGAGGGCGAGAGAGAGAGAGAGAGGGAGGGCAAGAGAGAGAGAGAGAGAGAGGGAGGGCGAGAGAGAGAGAGAGAGAGGGGGGGAGGGCGAGAGAGAGAGAGAGAGAGAGAGAGAGGGAGGGCATGAGAGAGAGAGAGAAAGCGAGCTCAGAGTTTAAATTAATATGATACCGTTGGACGCTAATCACCGACTTCTAGACAAAGTGTGGGTTGGGAAGAAGCAGTAAACATGAGCTTCATGATGGCAGACTTCAGAGGTGTGAGTTAAAAGGAGACGAGAGGGGACACTTCAATAGACCTTTCCTCGTTACGGGTGCTCCTGATGCACCGATACATTGTGCATGTGTGAGTGTGTATGAATCACATGTCTATCTGCTGACAGCATGTCTATCTGCTGACAGCCTGTCTATCTGCTGACAGCCTGTCTATCTGCTGACAGCATGTCTATCTGCTGACAGCCTGTCTATCTGCTGACAGCCCGTCTATCTGCTGACAGCATGTCTATCTGCTGACAGCCCGTCTATCTGCTGACAGCCCGTCTATCTGCTGACAGCATGTCTATCTGCTGACAGCATGTCTATCTGCTAACAGCCTGTCTATCTGCTGACAGCCTGTCTGCTGAGAGCCTGTCTATCTGCTGACAGCCTGTCTATCTGCTGACAGCCTGTCTATCTGCTGACAACCTGTCTATCTGCGGTGGCGCTGCGCACGCGGCGACCCGGCTGAGGGCAGCAGATGGTCTTTTGGAATCTGTACATATTGCAACAAATGTATATGTATTGTATAATATTTAAGTGTGCCTTTATTACTTTTTCAAACTAGTAATAATGTATTACAATTCTGAAGTGTGCCTTTATTACTACTCTCAAACTAGTAATGATGTTGTAATATCCACTACTGCCTGATGTGAACCAAAGTGCCCTTCTGGGACATGTATTAAACTGATTGATTGATTGATTGATTGATTGATTGATCTGCTGACAGCCTGTCTATCTGCTGACAGCCTGTCTACCTGTCTATCTGCTGACAGCATGTATATCTGCTGACAGCATGTCTATCTGCTGACAGCATGTCTATCTGCTGACAGCCTGTCTATCTGCTGACAGCCTGTCTATCTGCTGACAGCCTGTCTATCTGCTGACAGCCTGTCTATCTGCTGACAGCATGTATATCTGCTGACAGCATGTCTGCTGACAGCCTGTCTATCTGCTGACAGCATGTATATCTGCTGACAGCCTGTCTATCTGCTGACAGCATGTATATCTGCTGACAGCCTGTCTATCTGCTGACAGCATGTCTATCTGCTGACAGCATGTCTATCTGCTGACAGCATGTCTGCTGACAGCCTGTCTATCTGCTGACAGCATGTCTATCTGCTGACAGCCTGTCTATCTGCTGACAGCATGTATATCTGCTGACAGCCTGTCTATCTGCTGACAGCCTGTCTATCTGCTGACAGCATGTATATCTGCTGACAGCCTTGCACCCCAGATAAAAATAGAAAAGAGCTCTTTTCTCATGTGCCATTACTCACATGGGGAGGTGAGGAAAGTGCAGCCTGTGCTCTACATCCAAGCTTTAAAGAAACTTGGAACAAGAGGGCAGATAGATATATGACTAGTGGCCAGACAATAGGGTGATTTTCTGCCATTAACACGATTAAGTGAATTGGATTTGAGCAGGCGTTGAAGTGGAGTTAGAGTCTGCTGTTCAAAATGATAAAAAAAACAACAACGGGCGTCTGGGTAGTGCAGCAGTAGTTTCCCTGTCTACCAACAACAAGCCCCCATGTTGCCTCCGGCTTGGTCGGGCCTCCAAACAGGCACAATTGGCTGTGTTTAAGGGAAGCTGGATTAAGGGTATGTGTCCTGGTCGCTGCACTAGTGCCTCCTCTGTCAGGGGGGGCGAACTGGGGGGATAGTGTGATCCTCCCACGCGCTACGTCCTGCCGTTGAAACTCCTCACTGTCAGGTGAAACTAAACGGCTGGCGACTGCATATGTATTGCAGGAAGCATGTGCTAGTCTACAACTCTAACAAACATGAATCCCATGTAAGCCTTGTTCCTCTGATGTGACCCAGAGGGGCGTGGAGCTACTGTAAGTCAAACACAAGCGTGGCGTATCAGAAGATGATTCAGTGTGTTGCTGTTCTCATTTTTTAACCCACTCCTGTTTTCTTTCTTGATGAATCTACTTGTTTGTGAGATGAAACAGAATGTATTTCCTTTGAACTGTGAAACCAAGGAATTTAAACACAGTATTCTGTCTGAGCGACGCCCCTTCAGGAGGCGGTGTGTGTGTGTGTGTGTGTGTGTGTGTGTGTGTTGTGTACCTGTGACGTCTGTTACCCACTGTGGTGTTTAACTGCAGACTCCCAAGGGCATCGTCTCTCATCACGCC
>NC_139624.1:33350766-33380766 GCF_964638095.1 Poromitra crassiceps
ATACTAAAGATAGCTCTAATACTAAAGATCTCATATCTCTAATACTAAAGATATCATATGTCTAATACTAAAGAGCTGATATATCTAATACTAAAGATATATCTCTCATACTAAAGATATCATACTGTATCTCTAATACTAAAGATAGCTCTAATACTAAAGATCTCATATCTCTAATACTAGTCATATAAAACACTCCCATATTGTAAAGGCTAGGGAATAAAGTTTCATAGCAGTTGTGTGTGAGCCACAGGACTTCAGCACCTGTGCCCACACAAATACACCCATACACACAGTATGAAGAACACAAACAGAGCATGAGTCAGCCAGCGCACCTCTTATTAAGAAGATGAACACAGCCTCCATTCAATATCCTTATGCAATAACTCCAAATGTCAGCAGAGGTGAATTCAAGCACCACCAGTGTGCGGAGGAGAATGAGGAGCGACACATACACACGCTGACTAAGAGACAGGAGGAGATGATGATGATGAGGATGATGAAGAGTGTTGTGGGTGTTTTCAGTGAGGTGGAAGAAGCAGTGGTGAAATGGTTCATTAGCTCTGAGAGGTTTCAGTCGATGAGAGTCCACACAGAGATGTGACTCCACTGCAAAAACCTGTCAACAAAATGTCAAACTACACAACAGCTGGTGACAACTCCGAAAACAAAGGGAAACAGACGCACGTACACACGTACACACGTACACACGTACACACACACACACACACACACACACACACACACACACACACACACACACACACACACACACACACACACACACACACACACACACACACACACACACACACAGAGGGAGGCACTAAGGCATTGGTTCTCAACCTTTCATATCAAGGACCACTACTTTAGTCCACATTTTCATTGTTAGATATGATTTTGTCTAGAACTCCATGACTGTCTGTATTGGAGGAAGAGAGATAACAGAGAAACTAATATAATAATAAAATAGTCGGTCTCACATTGTATAATCATTATTTAAATAAAACAATGAAGTTTAACGATTCATCAATTTGCTGGGGACCCCCTGGGATGCCCCCTGATGGCCCCCGGACCCCACGTTGAGAACCACTGGACTAAGACACTCCACAAGAGTCTTTAAAATCATGTGTTCTATGTTTCTATAAAGGCCTGCTGCAAAACGAAAGGAGAATCCCATTAGGTTAGGAGGAGAGGGGGCTTCTACGCTAGCCTGCCTGCTAGGGTAGAGGAGGGGGGTACGGTGGCGCAGTCGGTAGCACTGTCGCCTCACAGCTAGAAGGTCCTGAGTTTGATTCTCGCCTGGGACGCTGTGGGCGCTGGGGTTGTGTTCCCCCCATATCTTCAGTGCCTACTGCCCAGGGGCCGGTTGCACCAACTGGTCTTAACTATGCCTGGTCGTAACTCCTACGTCGGTCTTAGTTAAGACCATGGATTTACGCCTGTTGCACCAACACGGCTTACGTCTGGTCTTAACTATGCTGATCGTAGCAATGCGCGTCCATGTGAATTGCCAGGGAATGCACCCTGATTGGATGATGTTGCAAAAAATGTGCCTCGCGACCTGCTTGGAGCACTGAGCCACTATGCTCTCTCAGCCACTACTGTAAAACACCCTCCCTCCTCTCACCCTCCCTCGCTCCGGGGGAAAAATGGCGGTGATTGAGCCAGAAAGACAGTCTGAATGAAATTGAATGTAACATTCCCAATTCTATGTATTACATTCTAAAAAATTAACGGCAACATTTTGGAAGGCTAAGCCACACAACTAGTTAGTTATAATCGAACGTCGTGCTTTCAAAGACGGCGAACTGGCGGTGTTACGACGATGACGGTCAAAAAGGTCTCCGCGGAGATCTCTGTTACAGGCAGGCTCTACGCCTCCTCCTGACCAGGCGTAGGAGTTACGCCTGGTCGTAGTGAAAATAAGGCTTAAGCCGTCTTGGTGCAACCGGCGTAGCTGTTAGGTCGTAAAGTTACGACCAACTTAGCTTAAGACCAGTGTAAGACCAGTTGGTGCAACCGGCCCCAGGTGGGTTATCTCGTCGAAAGGGCCTTTCTGTGTGGAGTTTGCATGTTCTCCCCGTGCTCCCCAGGGGGTTCCTCCCTACATAACCCCCCCACTAAAAACATGCAGAAGATCGTCATCGTCATCCGACCAGTGACGACAACATCCGAAGTTGGTCCCCGGGCGCTGGAAAGAAAAAGCGACCACTGCTCCTGGCCTGCCCCTCGGAGGAAAGGACAAGCCTGGATGGGTTAAATGCAGAGGACAAATTTCACCGGCCACCGTCAGCATGAGTGTGTGTTTGTGGCCGCATGCATGTGTTGAAGTGTTCGTGTGACAATAAAAGATGGGCTTGTCCGTCTACTAACTGTGTTAAAAAAAAAAAGTGCTCTTTACTCACTGTGGATCAAGCCTGTGGCATTCATACACACATAAACGAGAAAATATACACAAACATAAACACACACACACACACACACACACACAAAGCTACTGCAGAGCTAGAATTAGGCAAACCAGCTTCATTGCTATTCTGCTTCTGCCCAGTGAACTGACACTGACGAAAAAACAGCCCCCAAAACACCCCCCAGCCAACCACCTACCCTGTCCTCAGCCTACCCTGCCTTCCTGTTCACACGCTCAAAGAGAAGAAAACTACGCAAAAAAAGGCAAAACGGTGAGTTGAGTTGTCATAGTGTCTCTGTCTCCGCTGCCTACACTTACATGTGGGTGGCACCTGAACCATCTACCTGACCTGACTCATAACGAGCTAGCTGCTGGCAGTTAGCCAGCAGCTGCTTATTATTATGCTTATTATTAACGAATTAATTATTAACTGCTTATTATGTGCAGAAGGAATCTGTGATTACTTTGACCTTATGAGACAGTAGAACTGGGGACAGTCTACTTTCATGTCAGTTGGTACTTCATATGGGCAACATGTAAACAAAATCACTGTCTGTCCTTATCTCCTCTCTCTCTCTCTCAACAAATCCCACATACGCACGCACGCACGCACGCACGCACACACACACACACACACACACACACACAGCCATTTATTGTGCAAATACAGTAAAGGGCTGGGTAAAGGTCCCTCTCTCTCTATTACCCAAACAGCCTCTGTGACAACAAGCAGGCAACGAATGAGTCCTACAGTATTTATGGGTTATTATTACTCTCTCTCTCTCTCTCTCTGCCACCCTCCATCCATCTCTCTCCATCTCTCTTCCTCTTGATTACCAAACAGCCCTGATTACCCTGAGAAGGAACATGGATTATTAGACTGTGTGTAAACAAAATCATTGTCTCTCCTTAAAGTCTCTCTCTCTCTCTCTCTCTCTCTCTCTCTCTCTCTCTCTCTCTCTCTCTCTCTCTCTCTCTCTCTCTCTCTCTCTCTCTCTCTCTCTCTCTCTCTCTCTCTCTCTCTCTCTCTCTCTCTCTCTCTCTCTCTCTCTCTGCCCCCGCCTGCTTCCATGCATGTCTCTCTCTCTTGATTACCCAAACGCACTTGCTGTGCGTGCTTTATATCTTCTGAGCAGTGCATTTGTCTCTCTCTGGCTAATTGGCTGCTAATAAGAGACTTCTGGCACACTGCCAGGTCTGCTGAAGAGCAGACCCACACACGCACTAAGCCTACTTCAGACCAACACACACACACACACACACACACACACACACACACACACACACACACACACACACACAAACACCATGTATTCACACATCTACACAAACACACACACACACACACACACACAAATGCACATGACATTATCCCACTCCACTGCACATCGCTATTTTGTTTTAATTGCCCTCCTGACAGTAAGTGTAATGAAATGAAGACCTTAAATTATGCATGGTATTCCATAACTCCAGCACGGAGGTTTTTACACAGAGAAGACTCTGACCTGTAAGCTAGATATTCAATATTTTCCCACTATGCAAATTGGGGGGCAAACGTGACAATGGACCCAAAGTGCTATCTGTTCTGTTCTCCAGTGTTGTTCTGCAGCACAGTAATGGCCCTTTGGGGGTAATTTACTTTTCAGTTGAGGCTGCACCCAGTGGAAATGAGCATAGTTTGAATGCAGAGTGAACAGGCAACCGCTAACATTCAGGGACTTTAGAAAGGGAAGTAAAAGCAATGAGAGTTTGGCTTGACAACGTTTCCCAGAATATTACGGGTAAAAATGTAATCCAAAACGGGTGCTACAGAAGTGACCGAGTACACATCTTTCAAATTTGCAGAAGTGATAGCAGGCTTTTATCACTTTATGTTTCAACTGACAGCATTCATGACAGCTATTACAGCAAGAGAAGGTCAAAAGGGTTGTGACTACACACAGTGACTAATATTATCATCATCATAAATCCATTTGGCCCACACAGGTGAATGGTGTAATGTTCTAAGCCATAATACATACCTGTACACAGTACTGGGGCAGTACTTTCATGCAAGCTATTATGGTGAAAATCTAAAAGTGAAAGTGAAAAAGCAGTGCTTGCCCCTCCCTCATTACCACCACTGAGGTGCCCTTGAGCAAGGCTCTTAACCCCAACTGTGTGAATGTGTGTGTGAATGTGACCAGGGCACTCCTGCTCTCAGCGACACTACCCCTGTATAAATAAAGGTAAGAAAAGACCCGTTTGAAATAGAGAGCGCTGAGGCAAATCAAGCGTTTAGCACGATCAATATCTTCAGCTGACAGCTACTCAATGGCTACTGTAACATTCCAGTGTTTCTGACAAACCACACGCTGCAGCCAACAACTGTAAAGCATTCCTATTTCCTATCATTGGCTTATAGGAGAACACTGCCTGTCTGTTAATCATGCTGTCGCACTAATCTGCATACATGCATGCCAGATGAAAGCCTACAGCAGACAACTGGTATCTCCTGCAAGCTCAGAGAAAAACACACTGAAACAAGGCAACAGCCAACATGTTGCCCTCCATAAAAGATTATTATTATTGTCCCCCCGGTCGTGGCTCCACCCCCTCTGCCGATCTGGGGAGAGTCATGCTTCCTCTGATACATGTGAAGTCACCAGCTGCTTCTTTTAACCTGACCGCGAGGGGTTTCACCGACAGGACGTATAGTGCATGGGAGTGCATGGCATGATACTCCCCCCAGTTCCCCTCCCCCCCAGACAGGCGCTCCGACCGACCAGCAGGGGCACTAGTGCAGCGACCAGGACATATAACCCTTAATCTAGCTTCCCAACCGCAGACATGGCCTGTATGGATGCCCGACCAAGCCGGAGGTACTATAAACACGGGGGCTCGAACCTGTGCCCCCTCGTGCTGGTAGGCAGCGGAACCGCCGCTGCACTACCCGGACGCCCCATAAATGATGTCACGTTGAATTGGATTTGATTACATAATGAAAATTGCTGGACCACAGTGGTGAGGTGCATAATTGTCAACGTTTTGTCAAAATTCCACCAGTGGTGTTTGAGATATCGCATGTGATCAAGCCATCGATCAACCAGCACAGATCAAAGCGTCCTTCAGCAAGATACTGAATCTAAGCTGATTACTCTGTGAAAGAGCCATTCTGGATCTGATCTGAAAACCATCATGCCTAACTGCCTCAAATATACATGTCATTATAAAGCTAATCTTACAACAGATCATCATTCTCTACACTGCTCGTCTTAACAAAGCTTGAACATCAGGCCTAAAGCACTAATCATGTGGGGAGGAGGAACACACATCTGCGATGTCATCTACTGATAGTCTTGGAGTTGAACAGCTAAAATGCATTATCTGTATTAAATCGGACACATGAGTAGCCATGTGTTATGTCGGGATAATACAGCCAGTCAACAGTTTAACGAGCAAATAAACCTGACATAAGAACGTTATCAAGATGATGTTGGACTTTAATTTGAGATAAGAAAATTGAGATAAGAAAACAGTAAAGTAAGTGTTTGGTTCATACATCTGCGCGGGCGAATATTTCTATCTAAAATTCATTTTGACTTCTCTAGCGCTTATCAGCTCAGCTGCGCAAAGTGTTTCTACATCTCCATTCCCTCCAAGGCGACTCAGGCGAGTCCATCATATGGGATTTTGCCTGGATGCTGCAATTTCTATTGTCAGTGTTATTAACCGACGTGGTGTAAAGTTGGGATAACGTGTGTTAAATGACTTTGCGTCAGTCGATGTAATTACTGTGTCCCTCCGCGCTCGTTCAGGATTATTCATGATTATTTCATATCTCTGAGTTGTGTGACTTCTGCTCAAGTCATTATTGGTGTTCTGAGGGAAGGTGGAGAGATGAGCTGAGTCAGTAGATCAGACAGACAGATTCTTGCTGTCTCGTTGTGACATTCCTGTAATCCGCCTCTCCTCCCTTCTCTCTGGTGCAGGTGCTGCTAGTCTAATTATCAACCTTTCTGTGGAACAAGCTGTGCAGCTCGTGCAAGAATATATAAGAGATTATTGTTTTTACGAAGAAAAGAAAAAAGACGCTGAATTGGTTAAGAGTAATTTCCTTATGAAAATAACAGACTGCGGTGAGTTTGCGGTGACAATTTTTCATAAACAAATTCATGCAAATCAGCTTTGTGACAGAATTCTGGGCGAATCATTGATGATTGTCCAAAGTTTGTTGTACATTTGCGACTACTTACAGTAAAAACAGCTGCAAACTTGTGACAACATTTTCTAGAACACTATTTAGTTTGATGAAAACGTAGGCCTACTGGAAAATGCATTATTTCTACTTCATCTATCTATCTATCTATCTATCTATCTATCTACTGTATGTATCTATGTATCTATGCATCTATGTATGTATCTATCTATCTATCTATCTATCTATCTATCTATCTATCTGTCTATCTATCTATCTATATCTATATATACATTTGGCAATGTGGACTCTGTCTGTTTGTTTCAAGAATTTTGTTCGGCCAAAGCTATGCCGTTTTACGTGCGATCGGGGTGACCTGACTGGAGGCTGATTTTTTAATTAGGGCAGATAATAAGGCCCTAATTGGCCTAAGGCTGATTTCCCTGAGGCTATAGTTCAGTGTGATGTCATCAGTGATGTCATACATAGGCATTGTGACATCATTGTGACATCACTGATGATGTCATCAGTGACACAGACACGAGAGGGAGAGAGAGGAGAGGGAGAGAGAGCCTGAGGGAGAGGGAGAGAGACTGAGGGAGCAGGAGAGTCTGAGGGAGAGAGAGAGAGGGACTGAGGGGAGACATTGCGCGCATGCCAATAGGCCAGGCGAGGCCACGCAGCAGCTGAGTGGTCACTGTCCCAGTGACTGTGCCCACCCTTTTGCTGAATGGTTTATCAGATCTTAATGTCACCAAGTTCACAAGGAGCATTTTACTAGCTGGACACTGGGTCCTCACTCTTTTGATTATTGTTTATTTGGAAGTTTCAACTGCCAGAATTAAGGAGACTACTGACCCCATACAGAACAGTTGGCATGCCGGATCATTAGACCTTTTAAGGTGAATTTTTGTTGCGATTTTGGACGGGTGGGTTGAGAGGTCCTGTGGGGAGGATGGAGTGGGGATTTGGATGTATGTATTTTATGTATGAATATATGTTTATGATTATGTAGGTGTATATGTTGTTTGTGTAAATACAATTCTGATGGGGGGGTCATTTTGTCAGTCCACATCTCTTATGCTATCAGTCATTTTGTTGGAATACATTTTATTTTTTCAGTGATGCAGTAGTTATTTTGGAACAAGCCTCTTCATCTGCTCCTTGACATTTCTCTGACGTTGAAAAAACCTCGAATGTTCTTATTCTCCACCGACCTGTTGCTATGGGAAACTGCTGATGCTGATGATCAATAGAGAAGGATTGCAGCTATTTATAAAATCATCTGAATGCATACTGTATGTAAGGACGCTGGGCGTCCAGCAGAGACAGCCATGTGCAGATTGATGTGCACCCTCAAGAGAAACTTCACTCCTCCATGACTGCCAATCAGACTGGCCGGACACTGACTCATAGTCAGAGGCTGATGATGCAAACCTGGGTTGCTAAATTTGTCAGCAGCACAGAACACGTTTATGTAAGAAACAAACCCCATACTAAAAAAACCATGAGAGAATTTACAGGGTTGAATATTCATTTTGTTAGCACCTCGGTCAAATTCCGTGCCACCTCCAGCTCTTGACAAAACTCTGACATGTGTTTTCATGGAAAACCGCTATTTTCTAAAAAGCGTTGCACTCAGTGGATTTCTGTTATTTGTAATTGCAGCATTACGCTGATGTGTTGACAATTTAATGATAAATATGCTTTAATAAAGTTGTTTGTAAAAAAAACACACGTCTATTTTCATTTTTTTTTAAACAACAACAACCCACATATCGGTAAGCGGTGAATTAAAATCGGTATCGGTCTCAAAAATCACCTATCGGTCGGCTCTTGTACCACCTCCACTCATTTTGAGCCAGGAAAAACCCTGCATTTGGTGGGTAAAAAAGAAGAAGACTGAATAAGCACGATGTGGTTCTTACCAGTGTTTGAGCCGGACAGGTTGTATCTGGAATTGGCCTTCTTGATGATGTTCTCATGGATCTGGTACCACTCACTCTCTGTGTTACACCTGAGAGAGGGAGACAAGTACAAGTGACAGAGCTACCACTCACTCTCTGTGTTACACCTCAGAGAGGGAGACAAGTACAAGTGACAGAGCTACCACTCACTCTCTGTGTTACACCTGAGAGAGGGAGACAAGTACAAGTGACAGAGCTACCACTCACTCTCTGTGTTACACCTCAGAGAGGGAGACAAGTACAAGTGACAGAGGTACCACTCACTCTCTGTGTTACACCTCAGAGAGGGAGACAAGTACAAGTGACAGAGGTACCACTCACTCTCTGTGTTACACCTCAGAGAGGGAGACAAGTACAAGTGACAGAGCTACCACTCACTCTCTGTGTTACACCTGAGAGAGGGAGACAAGTACAAGTGACAGAGCTACCACTCACTCTCTGTGTTACACCTCAGAGAGGGAGACAAGTACAAGTGACAGAGCTACCACTCACTCTCTGTGTTACACCTCAGAGAGGGAGACAAGTACAAGTGACAGAGCTACCACTCACTCTCTGTGTTACACCTCAGAGAGGGAGACAAGTACAAGTGACAGAGGTACCACTCACTCTCTGTGTTACACCTCAGAGAGGGAGACAAGTACAAGTGACAGAGGTACCACTCACTCTCTGTGTTACACCTCAGAGAGGGAGACAAGTACAAGTGACAGAGGTACCACTCACTCTCTGTGTTACACCTCAGAGAGGGAGACAAGTACAAGTGACAGAGCTACCACTCACTCTCTGTGTTACACCTGAGAGAGGGAGACAAGTACAAGTGACAGAGCTACCACTCACTCTCTGTGTTACACCTCAGAGAGGGAGACAAGTACAAGTGACAGAGCTACCACTCACTCTCTGTGTTACACCTCAGAGAGGGAGACAAGTACAAGTGACAGAGCTACCACTCACTCTCTGTGTTACACCTCAGAGAGGGAGACAAGTACAAGTGACAGAGGTACCACTCACTCTCTGTGTTACACCTCAGAGAGGGAGACAAGTACAAGTGACAGAGGTACCACTCACTCTCTGTGTTACACCTCAGAGAGGGAGACAAGTACAAGTGACAGAGCTACCACTCACTCTCTGTGTTACACCTCAGAGAGGGAGACAAGTACAAGTGACAGAGATACCACTCACTCTCTGTGTTACACCTCAGAGAGGGAGACAAGTACAAGTGACAGAGGTACCACTCACTCTCTGTGTTACACCTCAGAGAGGGAGACAAGTACAAGTGACAGAGGTACCACTCACTCTCTGTGTTACACCTCAGAGAGGGAGATAAGTACAAGTGACAGAGATACCACTCACTCTCTGTGTTACACCTGAGAGAGGGAGACAAGTACAAGTGACAGAGGTACCACTCACTCTCTGTGTTACACCTCAGAGAGGGAGACAAGTACAAGTGACAGAGATACCACTCACTCTCTGTGTTACACCTCAGAGAGGGAGATAAGTACAAGTGACAGAGATACCACTCACTCTTTGTGTTACACCTGAGAGAGGGAGACAAGTACAAGTGACAGAGCTACCACTCACTCTCTGTGTTACACCTCAGAGAGGGAGACAAGTACAAGTGACAGAGGTACCACTCACTCTCTGTGTTACACCTCAGAGAGGGAGATAAGTACAAGTGACAGAGATACCACTCACTCTCTGTGTTACACCTGAGAGAGGGAGACAAGTACAAGTGACAGAGATACCACTCACTCTCTGTGTTACACCTCAGAGAGGGAGACAAGTACAAGTGACAGAGGTACCACTCACTCTCTGTGTTACACCTCAGAGAGGGAGACAAGTACAAGTGACAGAGCTACCACTCACTCTCTGTGTTACACCTCAGAGAGGGAGACAAGTACAAGTGACAGAGCTACCACTCACTCTCTGTGTTACACCTCAGAGAGGGAGACAAGTACAAGTGACAGAGCTACCACTCACTCTCTGTGTTACACCTCAGAGAGGGAGACAAGTACAAGTGACAGAGCTACCACTCACTCTCTGTGTTACACCTCAGAGAGGGAGACAAGTACAAGTGACAGGGGAGACAAGTACAAGTGACAGAGGTACCACTCACTCTCTGTGTTACACCTCAGAGAGGGAGACAAGTACAAGTGACAGAGCTACCACTCACTCTCTGTGTTACACCTCAGAGAGGGAGACAAGTACAAGTGACAGAGCTACCACTCACTCTCTGTGTTACACCTCAGAGAGGGAGACAAGTACAAGTGACAGAGGTACCACTCACTCTCTGTGTTACACCTCAGAGAGGGAGACAAGTACAAGTGACAGAGCTACCACTCACTCTCTGTGTTACACCTCAGAGAGGGAGACAAGTACAAGTGACAGAGGTACCACTCACTCTCTGTGTTACACCTCAGAGAGGGAGACAAGTACAAGTGACAGAGGTACCACTCACTCTCTGTGTTACACCTCAGAGAGGGAGACAAGTACAAGTGACAGAGGTACCACTCACTCTCTGTGTTACACCTGAGAGAGGGAGACAAGTACAAGTGACAGAGGTACCACTCACTCTCTGTGTTACACCTGAGAGAGGGAGACAAGTACAAGTGACAGAGCTACCACTCACTCTCTGTGTTACACCTGAGAGAGGGAGACAAGTACAAGTGACAGAGGTACCACTCACTCTCTGTGTTACACCTCAGAGAGGGAGACAAGTACAAGTGACAGAGGTACCACTCACTCTCTGTGTTACACCTCAGAGAGGGAGACAAGTACAAGTGACAGAGGTACCACTCACTCTCTGTGTTACACCTCAGAGAGGGAGACAAGTACAAGTGACAGAGGTACCACTCACTCTCTGTGTTACACCTCAGAGAGGGAGACAAGTACAAGTGACAGAGGTACCACTCACTCTCTGTGTTACACCTCAGAGAGGGAGACAAGTACAAGTGACAGAGCTACCACTCACTCTCTGTGTTACACCTCAGAGAGGGAGACAAGTACAAGTGACAGAGGTACCACTCACTCTCTGTGTTACACCTCAGAGAGGGAGACAAGTACAAGTGACAGAGGTACCACTCACTCTCTGTGTTACACCTCAGAGAGGGAGACAAGTACAAGTGACAGAGGTACCACTCACTCTCTGTGTTACACCTCAGAGAGGGAGACAAGTACAAGTGACAGAGATACCACTCACTATCTGTGTTACACCTCAGAGAGGGAGACAAGTACAAGTGACAGAGATACCACTCACTATCTGTGTTACACCTCAGAGACGCAGATGGTACAAGTGACAGAAAATCAACATTTGTGACTTGGGTCTTAATTCCTTCGCTTTTCTATCATGCATGAGCATTTTAGGGAAGTAGAACTACTGTAGTTGCTAGTCTTTTGGGTGCCGTAGTGTCGACATTTGCACTCGCTGGTTGCTTGTAATGTTGGTGGTCAAGGAATGTATTGTTATTCTAAAGTGTCACTCATTCTAAGTTGTTCTAGATAGGAGCATCAGCTAAATGCCTACAATGTCAATGTGAAACGAATCACACAAAATCAATACAGTAGCAACAAAACTGTTATCCAACAGGCTGGGTAAAAATAGGCCATGAGAGGTTTAGTTTGTGAAGCAAGGCCCTTTAACTATGGGTTTGATTCTGACAAAGTTAGTTAGTTAGTTAGTTAGTTCGTAGTTAGTTAGTTAGTTAGTTAGTTAGTTTTAGATTTTTTACATGTAACTAGGGTGGTAAGACCAAATTCCTATTTGGACTTAATTCTCAAAACATTCAGAAAGAACTTTAATACTAATCCAACTAATCCCTCCCCAGTGTTAGCGATGGCGGGGGTATTTTTTATTTGGGCTAAGTCTGTTTGTCCAGTCAGTTTGTTCCAGTTGCAATTTAGGTCAAACTACTGTGTCAATGGTAGCCTTTCCTGTCCCCCTGGGCCCAATGTAGACTATGTTACAGCAGAGTACTCCTGTCCCCCTGGGCCCAATGTAGACTATGTTACAGCAGAGTACTCCTGTCCCCCTGGGCCCAATGTAGACTATGTTACAGCAGAGTACTCCTGTCCCCCTGGGCCCAATGTAGACTATGTTACAGCAGAGTACTCCTGTCCCCCTGGGCCCAATGTAGACTATGTTACAGCAGAGTACTCCTGTCCCCCTGGGCCCAATGTAGACTATGTTACAGCAGAGTACTCCTGTCCCCCTGGGCCCAATGTAGACTATGTTACAGCAGAGTACTCCTGTCCCCCTGGGCCCAATGTAGACTATGTTACAGCAGAGTACTCCTGTCCCCCTGGGCCCAATGTAGACTATGTTACAGCAGAGTACTCCTGTCCCCCTGGGCCCAATGTAGAATATGTTACAGCAGAGTACTCCTGTCCCCCTGGGCCCAATGTAGACTATGTTACAGCAGAGTACTCCTTTCCCCCTGGGCCCAATGTAGACTATGTTACAGCAGAGTACTCCTGTCCCCCTGGGCCCAATGTAGACTATGTTACAGCAGAGTACTCCTGTCCCCCTGGGCCCAATGTAGACTATGTTACAGCAGAGTACTCCTGTCCCCCTGGGCCCAATGTAGACTATGTTACAGCAGAGTACTCCTGTCCCCCTGGGCCCAATGTAGACTATGTTACAGCAGAGTACTCCTGTCCCCCTGGGCCCAATGTAGACTATGTTACAGCAGAGTACTCCTGCTGCCATTGGGGAGGTAGTAACAAAAGAAAGCTGAGCCTTTGAAGTAGGACAGGGGAAAGTGCCTACACTGGAAAAATAATCTTCATATTGTAATTCATAATCAGCCTTTTTGTTCCTGCAATGTTTCAGGTAATGTTTTTCCTTGAAGATTACACTGTGCATAAACAATTATATGTTCCACCAATGCTACTGTCTTCACTGTATTTAGTCAGACTACCAGGAAGACATGTGTTGACGAGGAGGAATATGGATCTAGAAGGAATATCTGGTGTAAATGCATGCAGTGGCTAACCAATGTCACTATCAACTGTGCTTTAAAATGCAACAGTTTTCCAACCATCAACATTTTAGAAGCTGTTATTTTTTAAGCTCTTTCAATGCAGCTTCTGTGCCTGTCAAAACTTCCCACAAAACGGACTCATGTTCGTTGTGTGTGTTTCTGTGGGCAGAAGCTAACAGAGAGGAGATGACATCACTTTAAATCAGCAGTGTGGGAGCATTTTGGATTGCTAAAAAATAACCAGAATGTTGATGAAGAAGACTGATATTCAATTTGCAAAAAACATGCCAACACAAAGTGACTGCCAAAGAGTCAATCAGATCTAACTTGCTACAGCATTTCGAGAGATAAAGTGAACCTGCCCATTGAGATTACAACTCAAGTGAAATTATTACTGCTTCAAGAGCAACTCTGCCTCCAACAAATGTCTGTACTCAAATTACAAGTTCCAGCGAATTGGAGGTGAGGAGATACTTACGCGTACACCTTGAGCAGGTGGTCGTCCTTGGAGTCGGCGGTAAGGAGATCTGCGATGCTGACGACAGCACAGCCGAGCGGCCTCCTGTACTGTACGCTGCAAAGGTTCTTCTTCTCGCCCGCGCCCATCCTCCCTGCACGCATGCACACGCACACACACACACACACACACACGCAGGCAAACACGCACGCACGCACGCACACACACACACACACACACACACACACACACACACACACACACACACGTGCGTGCACGTGTGCACACACACACACACACACACACACACACACACACACACACACACACGCGTGTCATTATATGAAAGATATATATATATATAAAATATATTATATAAAAAAGCCACATAGAATCAAGAGGCAGCACTTTGTATCTCACCTATTCTTATGACATGTACAACAATGTAGACATCCTTTCTTAGATCACTGCTGCCCAAATCCTGACAAACAAGACAAAAGGGGTTATTGAGTTATTTTAATCAACCTGAGATGAGTTATTAGTGCTTGACTGATTGATTGATTGATTTATTGACATGGCTTTGAATAGCTCCCAAAAGAGCGCATGTCCACACAGAGTCACGTCCAACACTCACCACAAATAGAGTACATTGTCTTTCTGTCTTCTCTGGCGACTTGGGCACCCCGCTCTTATTCAGCCTTACAAAGAAGCGTTCACTGTAGGAGAGGAGAGATGGAGAGAGACAGGGGGCATGGTCAGGAGGGATGGCCGTCATCATAGGCAACTGAATCCCAGACACTGGTTGCAGGACTAAATAGAATAAACATTAGAAACGATGTCACAAATGTGAAACGCTGATCTGCACCGACTGAACAGCGGCAAGGTTCAAAGTTCAAACGAAAGCTGTCTGAAACTTTGAAATAGAATAGGAGGCAGCAGATAGAGAGACACAGAGAAATAGAGATAGACAAGAGATATATAAAGCTTGAATTACTGAACCAAATTCCCAACGAAGAACTTTGGGAACATATCCGACAGCAGTACTACAGCCTGGACTGAATTAAATATTCATTGGGTTGTTGCATGTTCTCTCAGAGACATTTTAAACTAGATACTGGACTATCAGCACAAACAGTGATGGTAACAACAGAAATGGACTTTGTACAACATCAATACTGCCATGTTGGCTGTCATCATTCTTCTCTGGGTTGTGACAGTAGGTGGAGACCATTACTAGCATGATGATTGATGAATGGGGGGGAAAAGTGAGAAAATGCTGACAAAGTAGTCAATAAGTAGGTCAATAATAACAGGTAAATATATAATATATAGATTTAATCATTGTAGAAGTCCCACTTGTGAGACTGCATGGTTGCTACTACATTTTGGTTCAATTTCAACAAGAAATTATTTGGGGGGAAACAAGTTACAAGAACTACAAGAACTGTTCTCAGAAAGCTGGTTGTGATGAGAGTTGTATTGTGTTGCATTATTAAAACCGCTTAACAGTCTATAGAGGGTATGCACACCCACTGGAACACGCCCCCTCAATCGGGAACGAGTGTCAAAATGAGTGTCAAATTCCTCCCTGAGCAGCAGGTGTCAGTTATCTAGGCTGATTACTGCATTCAAGCTCAGTCTTGCTGTGACTCAGTGGGCGTGACCCCACAGTGACTTCTGCCTCTGTGACATCACATGCATACCCTCTATAAAGAATCCTCTGCCATAATAAAGCAGGATTTGCAGGACATAATATACATGAAGAGGGATTTCCACATTCACTGTAAGCAGTGGTCAAGAACATTGGAAAGTGTGTTCACAGGTGAGTTGTAAGTCTCAAAAGACTGACACAACTTGAAAGTCTATAGCCTCACAAAGCAGAATGAAAAGTCTAGCAAAAACAGATTTGACCTCAAATACCCCGACCCCCTTGTGCAGGAATGGAATGGTGTGTGTGTGAGTGTGTGTGTGTGTGTGTGTGTGTGTGTGTGTGTGTGTGTGTGTGTGTGTGTGTGTGTGTGAAAATGTGTGCGCGCGTGTGTGTGTGTGTGCGCGTGTGTGCGTGCGTGCGTGACTGTGTCGGGGGGAAAAAAGGAAAGGATGAACATAGAGTGCCTTTTCATTATCTTTGTAGTCGGTTCTTTCTCTCCCTCTCTCTCTCTCACACACACACACACACACACACACACACACACACACACACACACACACACACACACACACACACACACACACACACAAAGAGCGGCGGCAGTGGCCCCCTGCTGGGCCCGTCTCATCCCGGCTGGCGAGCCGAAGGCTAATCCAGTTAGGTGACTTTCACAGTCCAGCGATAAGCAGAGAGAAAACCTTGTAATGCACCAGCGCCTGACAATGAGCCAAGTCGCTGACACGGCTAGCAGTACAAGCTACAGTAGGCTAGCCTATTCAGGCAAGAGCCAAATATACGGCAAGCCATTCTCTAACACTTGACTTCATGCTGCATACAGCTACAATGGATCGTCATGTGTTCTAATCCACTGCCAGCTATTCAAAGCACTTTGTCAGAAGTCTCTTCCATGATGCAAATAAGAGCTGTGCTGTCATTGAATGTTTTTCTATAGGGCAGTGCGAGCCAGCGTTTGAAGTCATAAGGACGTTTATCATGAAATATTTACAAGCTATAATACTTCATACATTTTCTTCACTGAAGAGCTCCTCCTCTCATCGTCCACACTAGAATGAACCAGTTGAGAACGTTAGCAATTTGATCTGGGTTTGGTTGTCCCTCATTAGCTGCCTTCCAGGCCACTTATCAGCCGTATGGGGACGGATAGCTACAGTATGCATTAGACATGAGAGATAGCTACAGTATGCATTAGACATGAGAGATAGCTACAGTATGCATTAGACATGAGAGATAGCTACAGTATACATTAGACATGAGAGATAGCTACAGTATGCATTAGACATGAGAGATAGCTACAGTATACATTAGACATGAGAGATAGCTACAGTATGCATTAGACATGAGAGATAGCTACAGTATACATTAGACATGAGAGATAGCTACAGTATACATTAGACATGAGAGATAGCTACAGTATGCATTAGACATGAGAGATAGCTACAGTATACATTAGACATGAGAGATAGCTACAGTATACATTAGACATGAGAGATAGCTACAGTATACATTAGACATGAGAGATAGCTACAGTATACATTAGACATGAGAGATAGCTACAGTATGCATTAGACATGAGAGATAGCTACAGTATACATTAGACATGAGAGATAGCTACAGTATGCATTAGACATGAGAGATAGCTACAGTATACATTAGACATGAGAGATAGCTACAGTATGCATTAGACATGAGAGATAGCTACAGTATACATTAGACATGAGAGATAGCTACAGTATGCATTAGACATGAGAGATAGCTACAGTATACATTAGACATGAGAGATAGCTACAGTATACATTAGACATGAGAGATAGCTACAGTATGCATTAGACATGAGAGATAGCTACAGTATACATTAGACATGAGAGATAGCTACAGTATGCATTAGACATGAGAGATAGCTACAGTATACATTAGACATGAGAGATAGCTACAGTATACATTAGACATGAGAGATAGCTACAGTATGCATTAGACATGAGAGATAGCTACAGTATGCATTAGACATGAGAGATAGCTACAGTATACATTAGACATGAGAGATAGCTACAGTATGCATTAGACATGAGAGATAGCTACAGTATACATTAGACATGAGAGATAGCTACAGTATACATTAGACATGAGAGATAGCTACAGTATGCATTAGACATGAGAGATAGCTACAGTATGCCTTAGACATGAGAGAAACGCACACGCACGCAATTCCTCATTAACGTTCCATTCTCGAAACCGCAACCTCCAATTAACAACCACGCCTACGACCCCAGACACATAAGTCTCTCGCTCTCTCTCTCACACGGACACGCGCGCACGCACGCACACACACAAACACACGCACACACACACACACACACACACACACACACACACACACACACACACACACACACACACAACTCAACTTTTCGCTCACACAGCTGCAATGTGTTGATCAGCCTGCCTGAGAGGACCAGTGTCCCCCATTGGGACCATATCTCTCTCTATCACCGCTTGCATTAACATAACATGAATGGTCGACGCCCCTCCCCTCCCTGCGCGGCGTGCCGCTCGCAGCGTTTGCTATTTCCTCTCCCAATATCAATGATGGCTTTAGGAGCTGACTGGTGTGTAAAATATGAGATAAATGAACTGCCACCACCTGCAAAGTATACCTACCCCCCCCCCCCCCCCCAAAGAACAAACTCACAGGGGCATGGGAAGATGATGGAACAACAGAGTAGCATAGGGAAGGTAAGGTAGGGGAGGATTAGGTGAGCTTTATCAGTGTCACTGCCAATAAAGACAAGGTGTGGAGATAGGAACAGAAGAACCAGGCACAAACTGGTGCACACAAATAGAGACAGAAAGACCCACAGACAGACGGGCAGAGAGAGAGAGGGAGAGATGCACACAAGGGCAGAGTCACCAACCACATCCAACCATACTTTTGATCATTCACACTGGGCACAGACACACACGCACGCACGCACGCACACACACACACACACACACACACACACACACACACACACACACACACGCGCGCGCACACACACACACACACACACACACACACACACACACACACACACACACATTGAGGGTCATCCATGGCTGTCCTTGTTAAAGCTGAGTGGAGGACGGAGGGAAGCTGTTCAGGCCAGCGTGTGTCGACAGGGTATGAATGGTCTTCATACCCCGGACTGACGTCTGTGTGTGTGTGTGTGTGTGTGTGTCTGTGCGTGTTGCTAAAGAGCTAGACAGGGGCTCTGTATTGAGCACAAAGAAGCTGCCATGGTGAATAGGGGCTGGTGGTGTTGGCATGGTACTGAGACATCGGGTCGGACCCCCATCTGGTCTCAGACAGACAGACACACACACACACACACACACACCACCACCAGCACTGAGGGTTGCGATCAAGTGGCTCCCTGCCAGGTAGCTTGTGTGAATGTGTGTGCATTTGCCTGCTTGTGTGTGTGTGTGTGTGTGTGTGTGTGTGTACGAGCATGCATGCACGTGTGTGTCTGTTTATGTGTGTGACGAGACAGTGAGAGACAACCTTGGCTCGCTGCCAATAGGAGAGTCTCCACGAAGACAAGCAAGGAAGGAGAAAAGCCCTATGATCACAACACACACACACACACACACACACACACACACACGCACACACGCACAGAACCACGCACATAAGAAATAAGATAAACTGCAATGAAATAATAGAGGTTTATATGGGACTCTTAGCCTGGTAAACCAGCCGGTCACTTGAACTCCCATTTCATTTTGTTCTACCTGTCTGGCCTCAAGCCTTGGGAGGGTGTTTGCAGAAATTGCAAAGTGCTCTAGCCAATCAGCGACCCGCCTTGTAGTTGACATCGTAACCGGCCAATCAGGAACACCACTGGCAAAACAGTAATGGCTGCCTCCTTGCCTGTCCGCCTCGAGCAGTAACGTCAACGTTCGTTGAGTTTAAACAGCCATGAAGTGCTAGGGTGACCAGATCCCAGCAAACCAAATGTGGGACAAAGAGTATGTTTGTGTGGGACAATGTGGGACACGTTACCAATGCTTCGAGTAGTCCAAAAATTAAGATATATTGTCTAACTTACAAAAAATATAAATTTCTATTCACCCCTCTCTATGCTTTGCCCTCTGGTTGATTCACACAGTCAGCAAACATAAATTATCTGACTAAAATGTGTAGGCTACAATAAAACAGACCAGACAGGTTGCTGACATGGGATTCAAGTCAAGGCTTCTGTACAGATTAAACACATGGCAGGTGTGTGCCTTCCACACACGAAAACATTAAAGTTAGCCAGACTTTTCTAGTAGAACAATATACTACTGAACCATATAGGTACTGAAGTAGAACCATAGTAGGCTACACAATTACTAACCTACAGGTTCATCTGAACAAAACATTAACTAACATTACAATAAGAGCACAGCTTAGAATGGAATTTATTGTCCTTTGCAAATAGCCTGTAGCAGCTGTTGAGAAAGATTTGAGGCTGTCTTCAATTGTGCCAGTTAACAACACTTAGAGCTTTGTGCAAAGATGCACTATTGCATTAATATGGGTAGTAGCTATTATCATTAGTATGGGTAAGTATTTAGTAGGGGTGTTCACGATACGATACGATACACGATATTGGGTTCACGATAACGATACGATACGATATTTTAACGATATTTTTTTGCAATAGATTTGTAAGTTGAGGGGGCATCCTCCACGCTAATTTGAGTAATTTCGCCATTTTCATCCTCCGGGTCTGACTGTAACGTCCCTCGTCTGTTCAAACAAAGCAATGAAAAGGAGAGTGAGCATGCAATCAGATGCAGATCAGTGCCACCATGTTCAGCTTCTTTTTCTCACGATATGAGATTTCATCTCAACGATACATATTATCACGTTTTGATATCGCGATATATTGTGGGACGATATATTGTGACATCCCTAGTATTTAGCCATTGGTATTGTTATTATAGCTACCTTTGCTGGGAGAGTCTGGCAAGCGAGACTACTGGGAATGCATCTCTCAGGCTGCACTGTGTGAAGTTAACCGGTGCGCTGCACATCTCTCGAGCCACAGTGCAGACAAGAGCAACTGCGTGCATGCTCTCTCTCTCCCTCTCTGTCTCGGTCTATCCGGGCCTATCTCTCCCGCTCTCCGTCTGTCTCTCTCTCTCTCTCTGCCTCGGTCTGATCACGCTCCCTCTCTCTTTCTCACTGCCTGTCTCGCTCACTTGCTTTCTCTGTCTCTCTCTCCCCCCCTCTCCATCTCTCTCTATCTCTCTCTGCTGCTGCTGGTCGTATCCACTCCCTCTCTCTCTCTCTCTCGCCCAAAATGCGGGACATCTTCTCAATTTGCGGGACGCGTGAAAAATCATGAAAATGCTGGTCACCCTATGAAGTGCAGTCATTGCAGAAATAGACTCAATAACAACAATGAAAGAAGTACAGGAGTATCGCTGCAACAGCAGAGTTTCTCAGCGGAAAAAATGTTCATGACGTTCTCCCGAGTGGATTTGCATTTGACTGGATTGGCTGATTGGCTGAAGGAATTGTCTGTCAAGGCAAGTCCACCTGCCCAACTTCCGCCCACTGCAAACACTGGGTGAAAGCTGGAGGCCAGACGGTCTGGTAGAATGAAATGAAATGTGAGTTCACCTGACCGGCTGGTTTACCAGGCTAATGTGAGTTCACCTGACCGGCTGGTTTACCAGGCTATGGGACTGTGACTATGAGTTCACCTGACCGGCTGGTTTACCAGGCTAATGTGAGTTCACTTGACCGGCTGGTTTACCAGGCTATGGGACTGTGACTATGAGTTCACCTGACCGGCTGGTTTACCAGGCTATGGGACTGTGACTATGAGTTCACCTGACCGGCTGCTTTACCAGGCTAATGTGAGTTCACCTGACCGGCTGGTTTACCAGGCTATGGGACTGTGACTATGAGTTCACCTGACCGGCTGGTTTACCAGGCTATGGGACTGTGACTATGAGTTCACCTGACCGGCTGGTTTACCAGGCTATGGGACTGTGACTATGAGTTCACCTGACCGGCTGGTTTACCAGGCTATGGGACTGTGACTATGAGTTCACCTGACCGGCTGGTTTACCAGGCTAATGTAAGTTCACCTGACCGGCTGGTTTACCAGGCTAATGTGAGTTCACCTGACCGGCTGGTTTACCAGGCTAATGTAAGTTCACCTGACCGGCTGGTTTACCAGGCTATGGGACTGTGACTATGAGTTCACCTGACCGGCTGCTTTACCAGGCTAATGTAAGTTCACCTGACCGGCTGGTTTACCAGGCTATGGGACTGTGACTATGAGTTCACCTGACCGGCTGCTTTACCAGGCTAATGTAAGTTCACCTGACCGGCTGGTTTACCAGGCTAATGTGAGTTCACCTGACCGGCTGGTTTACCAGGCTAATGTAAGTTCACCTGACCGGCTGCTTTACCAGGCTAATGTGAGTTCACCTGACCGGCTGGTTTACCAGGCTAATGTGAGTTCACCTGACCGGCTGGTTTACCAGGCTAATGTAAGTTCACCTGACCGGCTGGTTTACCAGGCTATGGGACTGTGACTATGAGTTCACCTGACCGGCTGGTTTACCAGGCTATGGGACTGTGACTATGAGTTTGCCGGTCTGTTTTTTTTTTTTTTATCAGTGTATCTACTAAATCCCATTTACACCTGTTTTTTTTATGGGAGCTGTATGTGGATAAGTTATCTGGATGTTATCTGGATAAGGAAAAATGCATGCTAATGTAAGGTGTAAATGCATCAGGATGTGATCAGAACTTCCTGACCACATCTGGAGTTAGTCTGGCTCACATTGTGTTCAGATCTTTTACACCCCATTTACACCTGGTTTTTAAATGTGACCATTATTCATATAATGTATCTGGATACAGGTCACATTTAAAAACCAGGTGTAAATGGGATCCTAGTCTCAACAGCAGACCCATGAGAGTTATTACACTGATACACTACATCACTGCATGCTGCACACCTCTCTCTGGGTCTGAGACACTTCTAGCTCCAAACTGATGTCGGATTCCTGGTCAGAGATTGGTTCCCCCGAAATCCAAGGGGCACCAAACAGTAATGAGTTTAGCCCACCCAACCTGACTCTGTTGACTTTTAAAAATGAACTACTCTCTCATTGATGCTACAACCTGTCAGTCATTAAATTTTGACCCATAGGCCCACCCTCAAAACAGCAGTGGGGGCTGCAAAGTGGCACAGACTAATTTATGTACTATGCGGAGTGCAACAATTCAACATAATATTTGAGTCTGGGGAGAAACTGTTGTTCTACACGCACGTGTGTGTACAGGTTAGCTTTATGATAGCTGATGGCTAATGTTTGTGTTGTGGATGTTGTGTTGTGTTTGTATGCATGTGCTTTGACAATGCTTTCATAGCATACAGTACATACAACATTTCCTGTGTCAAGAGAAACTGTGACAGCTCCACGCATTTAAACGTTCTAATAGAGCACCGCAGGAAGGAGTCCGGAAGTAGCATGTTGGATCTTCAGGGGAAAAGTCTATGGGGTTTTAGAATGGGGTTTTCGCTTAAATGCACAAAATAAGGTCTGTGGTTAACACAAGTTTATGGGAGTGATCATTTCTGTTCAGCAGGATCATCTTCACAAACGTGAATCACCTTTCTTTTTTTTTTTTACGATTTTCAGAAAACGCTTCCGCCTTCCAACTACAAAAATATGTCATCCCTGTGGTAAGTGGGACAGAATGTGCTGCCTGTAAATCTACTTCAAATAGATGACAGCACTCAAGGAGTCTGTACTGTATAATTATGCTTACCTGGCTAAGGTACACAATCTTTTCAGAAGAGCCAGGAGAGAGAGAGAGAGAGAGAGAGAGAGAGAGAGAGAGGGGGGGAGGGCGAGAGAGAGAGAGAGAGAGAGAGAGAGAGAGAGAGAGAGAGAGAGAGAGAGAGAGAGGAGAGGGAGGGCGAGAGAGAGAGAGAGAAAGCGAGCTCAGAGTTTAAATTAATATGATACCGTTGGACGCTAATCACCGACTTCTAGACAAAGTGTGGGTTGGGAAGAAGCAGTAAACATGAGCTTCATGATGGCAGACTTCAGAGGTGT
Organism: Poromitra crassiceps; assembly: GCF_964638095.1. NCBI lineage: Eukaryota > Metazoa > Chordata > Actinopteri > Beryciformes > Melamphaidae > Poromitra > Poromitra crassiceps. The sequence continues at coordinate 33,374,541 of NC_139624.1, forward strand.
GAGTTAAAAGGAGACGAGAGGGGACACTTCAATAGACCTTTCCTCGTTACGGGTGCTCCTGATGCACCGATACATTGTGCATGTGTGAGTGTGTATGAATCACATGTCTATCTGCTGACAGCATGTCTATCTGCTGACAGCCTGTCTATCTGCTGACAGCCTGTCTATCTGCTGACAGCATGTCTATCTGCTGACAGCCTGTCTATCTGCTGACAGCCCGTCTATCTGCTGACAGCCTGTCTATCTGCTGACAGCCTGTCTATCTGCTGACAGCCCGTCTATCTGCTAACAGCCTGTCTATCTGCTGACAGCCTGTCTATCTGCTGACAGCATGTCTATCTGCTGACAGCCTGTCTGCTGACAGCCTGTCTATCTGCTGACAGCATGTCTATCTGCTGACAGCATGTATATCTGCTGACAGCCTGTCTATCTGCTGACAGCCTGTCTATCTGCTGACAGCATGTATATCTGCTGACAGCCTGTCTATCTGCTGACAGCCTGTCTATCTGCTGACAGCATGTATATCTGCTGACAGCCTGTCTATCTGCTGACAGCATGTATATCTGCTGACAGCCTGTCTATCTGCTGACAGCATGTCTATCTGCTGACAGCATGTATATCTGCTGACAGCCTTGCACCCCAGATAAAAATAGAAAAGAGCTCTTTTCTCATGTGCCATTACTCACATGGGGAGCTGAGGAAAGTGCAGCCTGTGCTCTACATCCAAGCTTTAAAGAAACTTGGAACAAGAGGGCAGATAGATATATGACTAGTGGCCAGACAATAGTGTGATTTTCTGCCATTAACACGATTAAGTGAATTGGATTTGAGCAGGCGTTGAAGTGGAGTTAGAGTCTGCTGTTCAAAATGATAAAAACAACAACAACGGGCGTCTGGGTAGTGCAGCAGTAGTGTCCCTGCCTACCAACAACAAGCCCCCATGTTGCCTCCGGCTTGGTCGGGCCTCCAAACAGGCATAATTGGCGCTGGACTAAGGGTATGTGTCCTGGTCGCTGCACTAGTGCCTCCTCTGTCAGGGGAGGGAACTGGGGGGATAGCGTGATTCTTCCACGCACTACGTCCTGCCGTTGAAACCCCTCACTGTCAGGTGAAACTAAACGGCTGGCGACTGCATATGTATTGCAGGAAGCATGTGCTAGTCTACAACTCTAACAAACATGAATCCCATGTAAGCCTTGTTCCTCTGATGTGACCCAGAGGGGCGTGGAGCTTCTGTAAGTCAAACACAAGCGTGGCGTATCAGAAGATGATTCAGTGTGTTGCTGTTCTCATTTTTTAACCCACTCCTGTTTTCTTTCTTGATGAATCTACTTGTTTGTGAGATGAAACAGAATGTATTTCCTTTGAACTGTGAAACCAAGGAATTTAAACACAGTATTCTGTCTGAGCGACGCCCCTTCAGGAGGCGGTGTGTGTGTGTGTGTGTGTGTGTGTGTTGTGTACCTGTGACGTCTGTTACCCACTGTGGTGTTTAACTGCAGACTCCCAAGGGCATCGTCTCTCATCACGCAGACACTTTTTTACGAGAAAGCAGCGCGGCCTTGCCCACTTTTAAGTGTATAATCGCATTTTAACCACCTACTTCGTCTAATAAATCTTCATGAATATAATTATAATGCTCTTCTAGGCTTTCGAGCAGGAGCTGTCAGAGATATCCCCCTGCCATGCATCCATAATACATCTACTCTGCATTCTTTCTGAAATGGCATTGCGTAATCGTAGTCTAGATTAGAACAAATTAATTAATTAATTAATTAATTGTCTAGATTAGAACATTCTCTATTAGAACAAAGTTTGAGATCCCCCCAAATGCATGGATTGCAGGCCAGTCTTTGCACTGGATTTAGGTTGGCATTGGTGCAGTAGTAATTCACTGTTTGTGCATTTCAGTCAAACAATTGAACCACTGCAAGCGGCTGCATCTGTATAAAGCACTTATATTAGAAAGTATTTGAAAGAAAGTTGTCTAATTCACTCATTCATTTTATTTCTGTTCACTTCACCCTTATCTTCCATTCCAGAAGGGCAGCCAAAATATGGCAAGATAATAAGTATTATTTGTACGGTGTGCAAAAGAAATGCACTTTCATTGTTTCTTCATGTTGTATGAGCCAGTGAGAAGTGCACTCAGAGAGCACAGACCTCTGCCAAGGACAATATCCAGGCTGCTATGATATGCAAATGTCATTATTGGATCAGATCGGCTCCACAAAGTAGTGGGTTCTTTATTGGCCCGTGCTACACCCTTCCACCAAGTTTCATGAAAATGGGCCTGGTAGTTTTCCATAATCCTGCTAACAGACAGACTCACTGACACACAACAAATGACCAAAAAAAAGAGAACAGAACAGAAAACATCACCTCCTTGGCAGAGGTAGACTAATAATGTGTTCTTCTCGACACAACATGTACCACAAACTTGGTGTAAACTGTCTTTACCTGAGTGGGCGGTTCTCCCGTCCGTCATAGATGTGGAAGTAGACCTCTAGCTCCTCCCCCAGGTTGGCACTCACCAGACTCTTCATGTGGACAAACAGGTGGTGGGTGCTGGCAGGCACGGGGGTCTCCTTCTTACGATGCCGATGTTCCATCTACAAGACAGAGAAGAGATCAAAAATTAATTAAGAAAAATTAAAACGCATACTGTAGGCTACTGCTCCCATATGTACAGTGTGTGTTTTACCCATTGGGTGGTATAGAGGGATACATTTAAGAAATGGGAGGGGGGGGGGAACTCATACTCATAAGCACAAAATCCTGAAAGATCATAAAATGTAGGACCAAGGCCTATTAAATACAGTTACTACTATGGGGAAAAAGGCATGTGCCGAGCTCCCTAGTCTAATATTAATAATATTCCTCCCCAACACCTACTGTTATGAATGTAATGGGTTATCCCAAGAAAATGTTTCTGAAGATTGTCTTATCTATGCTTTGGAAATGATGAGTTTTGGACGTTTCATTTGGATGCGTACATATTATTTATTATTAGGCACCAACTGCTTTCAAAAGGGAAGCCTACTGTTTAATACCACTGGCAGCAGGCGCCCACAGCATGCCTCCCTTCAATGTGATTGGTCTCACATAAGATGCTGTCCTGCCGGTGCCAAACATAAGAACGGGACAAGCACAGGCACACATTGCACAAATGGTATGGCAGGTATAGTACTGTGTTGTTAAAATACACCTATTATTATTATTATTATGGAAATTTATTAAGGACATTTAACACCTTTCATCACCTCAAACAGCGCACCAAAGAAGCAAAAATAATAATTATATTTTTCCCCTTTGGTTTGTTTATTTACCTCGCATCTCTCTCTCTCATCAAAGAACAAAGAAATATTTGTGACATCCATTGTCAGGGTGCTGTGACTTTGATCCTGTTTTCTATTGGTGTTTGTAATCTGGGTGATTTAGGAATTAAACCCGTGTAATTCAGTCCAACAGTGCAGCTCTCACATCTCAGCCTCTGTTATTGCAGTTACAATCTCTGCTATTACACGCTCTAGTCTATTAACTCAACACGATCTATATCAACAAGATTTATCGGTTAGCCACACACAGCCTGGTGTGGCCTACAGAATTACACACAGTAGTACACACACTGCAGGCATATCAGTGTGCACATTACAGCTGTGTTCTTAAGAGATTCATCCAAATCTGTTGTCAGCATCCAAAAACGAAGTTGAACTGAGCATCGAGGCAGGGTGAACGCACACACACACACACACACACACACACACACACACACAGTGCCAGATGGCCAGTGGAGCCCGTGCCAAATGCTTCAGTAGGATGTTAAGACATGAGGAGGACGAGAGGAGGAAAGGAAAGGGGCAAAGAAAGATGGAGAGAGCTGAGTGGAGGACAAAAGTACAACCTAACTTTGCATCATCCCAAAAGCACCGCTGAGTATTAAAGGAACAGATCACCCAAAAATGAAAATTCTCTGATCATCTCCTCCCACTCATGCCAGTTGAAACACAGGGGAAGTTTGTTCACGTAACACACGGGGAGGTTGCCAGCACAAGTAACAACTGGTACAGTACAACTGAAATCAATGGTGACTGGTTTTCTCTCGAGTTGTGCTGGCAGAATTTTCATTTTTGGGTGAACTGTTCCTTTAAATACTTTAATACACTATTTCACTCACTACTCATTCATTCATTCATTCATTCATTCATTCACTACTAATACTAATACTACTACTACTACTACTACTACTACTACTACTACTACTACTACTGCTACTTCTACTACTAGTACTAGTACTAGTGACAAAATGTACTATTGTAAGTCACTTTGGATAAAAGCATCTGCTAACTGACGTAATGTAATGTAATACACAAAGGTGAAACTGCTGCCGATTGTCTCCTGCATTGATAAAAGAGATTATACATCAAAATGTTTTACTTGGATGACTAGTTAAAACATTCTGGGCAATTATATCATAATTCATTTGAACATTTTGGTTTGTCCCTATAAGAGATCCCAAAAGAACACATTGGAGAATGGTACAGTAACAAGACTTTGAGCAACATTTAGGTTGTCTGTTTTTTGTGTATGTGTTTTTTTCCTCATCAAAACCTTGCTTACGTAAAAGAGTGAAGCGTCTGGTTTGATGCAGAAAGACGTGCTCTTTGCAGGCCTATAATAAGTCATGGGATTTCATCAGGAGGTTATTTTCAGTGTGTCATTGAAGCCACCCGGGGGGGGAGCAGTGTGGTTATATGACGGCTTCAGCATGACTAGACACAAAGGATAGACATGACAGGCTTCAACATGACTAGACACAAAGGATAGACATGACAGGCTTCAACATGACTAGACACAAAGGATAGACATGACAGGCTTCAGCATGACTAGACACAAAGGATAGACATGACAGGCTTCAGCATGACTAGACACAAAGGATAGACATGACAGGCTTCAGCATGACTAGACACAAAGGATAGACATTGTTGTTCAAATTGATTTATTTAGGAAAAACCCCTTGAGATGAATCATCTCGTTTTCGAGGGGGTCCCTCGAAATGTCCCCTGTCATGTCCTGTCATGTCCCCTTCGAGGGGGACATGACAGGCTTCAGCATGACTAGACACAAAGGATAGACATGACAGGCTTCAGCATGACTAGACACAAAGGATAGACATGACAGGCTTGGAACACCACTGGCAACCCTGTTGGCAACACTTCGCGCCGATGGTTAGAGAGGGAGAGAGAGAGAGAGAGAGAGAGGGAGAGAGAGAGAGAGAGAGAGAGAGAGCGGGCTTCTAGAAGGAGGGTCAAACCTATAGGCTGTGGATAGAGGAACTTCCACTCATTCTACATTCTGCAGCCTCTTTTCAATCTCTCTTTTAAAGCCCCTGAAACCCAAATCCACAATAACCTTCTAACTATGTAATCTAGGGTCTTATGTGCACACATGTAAGCAGGCAGCATCTAAAAGTATTAGACATTAGTTTAAATCCAAATCCTCAATATTGCCATTTAAGTTTTTGTACTGTTCCTGATGTTGGGTTTGAAGTGGGCGTGCTTATGCTGTAGACTTATTACACAATAGGCTCCATAAACCAATCGGGCTGAAGTGCCTCTATCAATCTGATAGCCTATTTGAGGCAAGGTGGTGGTGTATGTGTCATGTCATATAACGTTAAGTTACCTGTTACTTTCATGACGCTAGCGGCTAGCGGCTAGCGTACCGGCAACAATCTGGGTTTCTCATGTGGCCCCCCATGAAAAATAATTGCCCACCCCTGCGCTAGCCTGTTCCATGTAATTGTCTAAAACATTATGTTTATCCTCGCACAATTTGACTAGAGTGCAAGACTGAAGCCCCGTGAGAGAAATGGGAAGAGGTAACCATGTATTTTCCCCTTTCTCCATTTCACGTTAGGTTCTGAATAGCAGGCATTATCTCATCCAGTTTGCCTATGCAGATGCAGATGCAGATGTCTGCATTGGAATGATGTTACTATGAATAATAGACGGTCTTGTATTATCTTTCTCTTCAGAAAATCTGACTTGATTGTGAGACTCAAACAAAAGCCCTGTGAGAAAAAAGAGACGAGGTTGACCTGCATCAACCCCAAGAAGAGTAATATGTCGGACCATCATTTATTTCAAAGTCAGCTATAGAGATTAATTCAGTGTCAGAGTGTCAGAGCAGAGAATAATGCTTCGTTTTTCATGATTGTGAAACC
>NC_139624.1:33385766-33388266 GCF_964638095.1 Poromitra crassiceps
GTATGGAGACAGATGGAAAGAGAGAGTGAGCGAGAGAGGTATGGAGACAGAGGGAAAGAGAGAGTGAGCGAGAGAGGTATGGAGACAGAGGGAAAGAGAGAGTGAGCGAGAGAGGTATGGAGACAGAGGGAAAGAGAGAGAAACGCAGAGATTCAATCACAATCCTACAATCCTATTTTTCCCACATGTGAGGAAAAAGACACCGATGCCTGTACTGTAGCTCATTCAGTGAACTTTAATTTTGTTCCACAATAGCAAGGGGCACTACTGCTCTGTCAAAATGCTCAATTACATAAAATGACCACAGCTTCTGGCACTTTTTCAATAAACTGAATGAGAAGATGAGGCAGGAATGGTTTGAACCTATGGCAAGGACATGGGATGATCGTGTCGAAGGCCGAGCTAAAGTCCACAAACAGGATCCTATAGCGTAGGCTCCTGCAGTGTCCAGGTGCGTGAGGATGGAGTGGAGGGCCATGTTTATGGCATCGTCTACACACCTGCTGGCTCTGTAGGTGAACTGCAGGAGGGGGTCTATGATGGATTGAAGGCAGGACAAGACAAGGCACTCGAAGGACTTCATGACCACAGAGGTCAGGGCGACAGCTCTGTAGTCTGTGTGTGCTGAGCGCCTTGTCTTTTTCAGGAGGGGGATAATGTGTCGTGTGTGTGTGTGTGTGTGTGTGTGTGTGTGTGTGTGTGTGTGTGTGTGTGTGTGAGACACGTTATTTCCCATTCTACAAAGCAAGACATTCACATGCAGACATGCACTTTTGCCAGTGTGGAAACTGCCTGCCTGCATGTGACACAGTAGGATCAGCTGGGGCTAAAACTCCTGGTGGTTGTTTGGTGATACTGCTTGACAGATTCAGTGACTTGCTTCGGGACATTTGAGCAGGGTGGAGGCTTGAAGGAGGTGTCATTTTGAGGGCTGGCCAGCTGTGTACAAGACTCACCAGTCTGTAAAGTTCTGTGACGCTGATTTCATCTGGGTCCACCATGCTGAACTCTTGCCTGGGGACCAGGTCCAAGCCCAGCTGTCTGTAACAGGCACACATACAAACACATCATGAAGACACATCCACAGATAGAGGTGGTGAATGACTGTCATAGTGTGGTCCTCCTTCCCCAAGAACACATGAAAGATGGCGTGTTGGAGTGTGTCTCCTTGTCAGCACTAAGAGAGTCAGGCCTAGTCAACTGTCCACATGCCTCCACACAAGCAATAGCCAAGTGTGTGTGTGTGTGTGTGTGTGTGTGTGTGAGTGAGTGAGTGAGTGAGTGAGTGAGTGAGTGAGTGAGTGAGTGAGTGTGTGTGTGTGTGTGTGTGTGTGTGTGTGTGTGTGTGTGTGTGTGTGTGTGTGTACAGTATGTAGTGTGTGTAGTGTGCGTGTTCATGCGTGGCTAAAATCAATTTTGCTGCTGACATCTACTACAGGTACTGTAACACACTGACTATCCATAGGAGTAGCTCATACAACCACATGTCAAATAATCCTCTCTCCCTTTAAGATGGATATGTTTGCAGTGTAACAGTAGGCTAAAAAGAGTGTGCTTCTGCGTATTCAAAAACAAGATTAAAATGCTGGCCTCAAGCTGTCCAAGAACCCTGACAGGGAGTATTAGCTGTATATCTGTACGTATTCCAAAAACATTTCCACTGGAGGATATTCAGACAGATATTTGCAAGCATCTCCAGCGCTCTCCTACTCACTCGTTGCCCCAGTCCAGCCTGGCGGTGATGTGCTGCTTGACGTCCCGCATGCGGTCGTGGGTGAGGTGGCCCACCAGCACCTGCCTCCTCAGGTCCAGGATCTCATTCATCACATGCCAAAGGCGGTGGAACAAATCGCCCTCGCTCTTCTGCAGGACGACCAAACGGAAGGGAGGAGAGGATGTGAAGAGGAGAAGAGAGGAGGGTTAGGCGGGGCAGAGAGAGCGACCCAGGGAGAGAGAAGCAGACGGACAGACTTCAAATGGATTTGTGCAAATGATCTTCAATGTCCTGCTGCTTTTTTGCCTTGAATTTATGCACTTTGATCCTGCAAGTATCCATCAGCTCAATTGAATCAGCAGCCCAGATAGCTTAATAGGCCCCAAACACAATCAATCCAGCTAATGAGCGTGTATGGAAACGCTTTGACTGTTTGCGGCTTTTGAATTAACCAGTGCCAAATAAACTCCTTTCACGAGAAAACGAAAAAGGCAGCTCCACTTAGAGAGTAGTTGATATTCAAGTCGATTCTCATTCATGAGTTTCTGTGTGTGTGTGTGTGTGTGTGTGTGTGTGTGTGTGTGGGTGTGTGTGTGTGTGTGTGTGTGTGTGTGTGTGTGTGTGTGTGTGTGTGTGTGTGTGTGTGTGTGTGTGGTGTGTGTGTGTGTGTGTGTGTGGGTGTGTGCGCGCGTGTGGGTGTGAAAGCTTACCACATAGAGCTGTTTCCACATGGCACCCCAGTCTCGCAACGTCGACGTCATCTCTGTGATGACCGAGTCTTCTGTC
>NC_139624.1:33393266-33400766 GCF_964638095.1 Poromitra crassiceps
CCTGGACCCAAACACGGTTTTGGTATAAAAGGGGGTGATTGACAGGTCGCCTGTCCAGTGATCTCGCAGCTTGCTGATCACAGACCAATAGCAGGTGGAGCTGGGAAAGCCCCATCTCACGTGACCCCAAGATGGCGACAGAAAACACTTTGCTGCAAAATGTGAGTCCAAAAAATAGTGGATGGGTTTGTCTATACAGTATTCTTTAGGTCAGTGAGTGTGAGTTGTCTGCGAGTGTGAAAAAGCAGAGATTCGAACACGATTATACACTCCGACCTGGGCTCACGCCAAATGAGTAAATGAGATTGATTCAAGTAAAAAGGATCTAATACATTTACCTCCATGGCTTTGTGCTGATGCTCTTACCCAAATCGTCAGCTTTAAGCTCATTCTGCATTCACTGTAAATCCTTCTAGATAAGAGCTTGAGCTAAATGCCTCATGTAAATGGATCATTATAATCGTTGTTGTTGGGTGATGGCAGAGCATCTATGACTTAGGTAATATTTCTCTCCCTGAGGTGATTTGGGGATCCCTGACCAGGCTGGCATAGAAATCTGCCTGGGTCTGTACTCTGCACTCTGCAGTAGGGCTGGGTATCACCACAGAACCCAATGACAACCATTGCCCTACAAGCCCACAGTGAGACCTCCTCTTCGCCTTGTGTTCTGACTGAGACCCGGGGCGAGCGTGTGCAAAATACCGTGAATCAACTTATAGTCTCTAGTCTACACAACTGCTCTCCTTGGGTTACTGAGTCAACAACAGCAGATTGAAAGGGTGAGCCCAGACGATCAGAGAGCCAAGGACAGCTGAGCCCAAAAGATAAGCTTTTCATTGCAGTCCAGCAGATCCGAGGAAAGGCCATCAAGGATGTCGAGCAACAGAGGTTCGGGTGGCGCAGGCAGGCACTGCCCCGGACTTGTCTTTGCAGCCGTTTTGATCTTATGCGTAGCCCTAGTCCACAACATCACTCTGTGGGTGAAACATGAACGCGCTAAGGCTAGCGACCTAGACAGACACGCTGCAGTGTCAGCGCTGGCCACCAGGGTAGGAGGAGCGCAACTCCCACTGCTTCATCATAAAAATGATGAAGGAGAAGTGGACGGGTGCCCGTCAAAAGTGTATCAGCATGGGTGGCGACTGGCTGTGGTTAAAAATGAAAACGACCAGAAGTTCCTGACTGACCTAGTTATAAAGGTTAAAAGGCCCACCAGGACAGCATTATCCATGAATTTTAAATCAGCCTGGAGGACATGATGAAGGAAGGAACGTATAGGTGGGTCGATAGCATTACATTTGCATATCCTGTCATTTACTGGAAGCACTGGAGGCCCAAAAGTTGTACGCTTAGGTGGCAAAAAGACAAGAAAGGACAGGACTGGGTCTGTATAGGACAGGACTGGGTTACTATAGGACAGGACTGGGTCACTATAGGACAGGACTGGGTCACTATAGGACAGGACTGGGTCACTATAGGACAGGACTGGGTCACTATAGGACAGGACTGGGTTACTATAGGACAGGACTGGGTCACTATAGGACAGGACTGGGTCACTATAGGACAGGACTGGGTCACTATAGGACAGGACTGGGTTACTATAGGACAGGGTCACTATAGGACAGGACTGGGTTACTATAGGACAGGACTGGGTTACTATAGGACAGGACTGGGTTACTATAGGACAGGACTGGGTTACTATAGGACAGGACTGGGTTACTATAGGACAGGACTGGGTTACTATAGGACAGGACTGGGTTACTATAGGACAGGACTGGGTCACTATAGGACAGGACTGGGTTACTATAGGACAGGACTGGGTCACTATAGGACAGGACTGGGTTACTATAGGACAGGACTGGGTCACTATAGGACAGGACTGGGTTACTATAGGACAGGACTGGGTTACTATAGGACAGGACTGGGTTACTATAGGACAGGACTGGGTTACTATAGGACAGGACTGGGTTACTATAGGACAGGACTGGGTCACTATAGGACAGGACTGGGTTACTATAGGACAGGACTGGGTTACTATAGGACAGGACTGGGTTACTATAGGACAGGACTGGGTCACTATAGGACAGGACTGGGTCACTATAGGACAGGACTGGGTTACTATAGGACAGGACTGGGTCACTATAGGACAGGACTGGGTTACTATAGGACAGGACTGGGTCACTATAGGACAGGACTGGGTCACTATAGGACAGGACTGGGTTACTATAGGACAGGACTGGGTTACTATAGAACAGGACTGGGTCACTATAGGACAGGACTGGGTCACTATAGGACAGGACTGGGTTAATATAGGACAGGACTGGGTCTATAATTCCACCAAGCGTCAAGCAAAAAAATAATATAAAACAGACTTTACAACTTGGATGATGTCATCTGTGGCAATAAACGCCCCTATATATATGTGAGATGCATATCCTGTCATTTACTGGAAGCCCCAGGAGCCCAATAGTTATACGCCTAGGTGGCCAATCAGGGTTCCAGACTGCGACTGCAACCATTATTTTAGAGTGTGCAGTGTTGTGCTTTAGGAGCTGGTTATTAGTATGACTAGAAATTGAGTGCACGCGCTCCTTTCTATCATCCCTCAGTGGCTCGCCCGCTGAAGTGGCAGCGCTCCTTTCTATCATATCGTTGGTTTGACCTTGCAGACCAATGCTAGCAGTAGAAAAGTTAGTGTGAAACCCTGCCAATACGTATGTAAAGCCCCTTTGAATTGAATTGAATTGAGAGAGAGAGAGAGAATGTGTTTATATAACACAACAGGCAGTGTGGCTGTCCAGAGAGGGACACAGGATGAGAGAGAGGCTGGTCTGTCAGCCTGTGAAAGTTACCTCTGTAGAACTGATAAGCTGGCTTTATTCCTCTCGAGGGGAACAAACTCAAGACTTTTCACTAAATACTTTTCACTAAACCCGCTTTCCACCCGGCCGAATGCTTTCTGCTTTCACTGCTTTGCTGCGGAGCCCCTGTCGCCCCGCCCCCAGCTGCAGCGCTGAGTGGAGGTGCGTTAGTTCAAGTCAAGTCAATTCAAGTTTATTTGTATAGCCCTAATTCACAAGCATGTCTCAGAGAGCTTCACAGAGAATATGTCTAGCTAAATCTAGCTGACAAGTTGTAGTTGTAGTTGTATTCCGCGGAGCATTCCAGCGGGGCAGTGCACACAGCGGGGCGGAGCATTAATATCTGGGGTCTAGCGTGACTAAAAATTGCACCAAATTCGACACTGCACTATGTCAGGGTGCCAGACACACACCTGCAAAGTTTGAAGTCGATTTGAGGAACGGTTCTCGAGATAAGCGAAGGACAACATACAAACTCACTCACACACAGACGGTCCTGGAATTATTGGATAGAGAAGATCAATATTTGGATTTATGTATCAATATCAGTTCCTTCAAATGAATATCGATTCAATATCGATATATACATTTTTAAGCCCTAGTCTGCAGTGTGAACTGTGAAGCACATGCTACTTGCTAGAGGAGCCCTTTATTCAGTAGCAGAGGTCAAATAGTGAGTGTCGATGGACAGTTCTTGGCAAAGATTTATGGCGGCAAAGGCCGGCAAGACTCATAGCCTACATCAGTCGGCTCGTGTGATAATCGATCCACATTTTCGCCGCACTTTACACTATTGACGTACTTCATCACTGCCATAAAAGTTAAAAAGTTAAAGAAAGACGTGTCTCTAGGCAAAAATCAATTACTGCCAGCAGGCGGCGCTAAAGACGGGCGCCGTATGTCGGCAAAGACACCGCGGCTCGGCAGGCCCGTGTGTTTAGAAGTGTCGACAGGAGACGCAGTATCAACACGAGGCAGAGCCATTAGTCTGTCTCCTCTCTGCTGTCAGGCTGTCTCTCAGCCTGCAGTGACTTTGATTTCCTTCCTCCCCTCTGAGCAGAGCGCGGGGCTACTGTCTGCTTCCTCCACGCCTGCAGGCTGCAATACTGCATCCCTCTGGCAGGGCTGGCTGCTCCACTGCCTGCCTGTCTGTCTTTCTCTGTCTCCCTACATGTCTGCCTACTCAAAGAGACAGAGAGAGAGAGGTGTGCCTGTCTGTCTTTCTCTGTCTCCCTACATGTCTGCCTACTCAAAGAGAGAGAGAGAGGTGTGCCTGTCTGTCTTTCTCTGTCTCCCTACATGTCTGCCTACTCAAAGAGACAGAGAGAGAGAGAGAGAGAGAGAGGTGTGCCTGTCTGTCTTTCTCTGTCTCCCTACATGTCTGCCTACTCAAAGAGACAGAGAGAGAGAGGTGTGCCTGTCTGTCTTTCTCTGTCTCCCTACATGTCTGCCTACTCAAAGAGACAGAGAGAGAGAGGTGTGCCTGTCTGTCTTTCTCTGTCTCCCTACATGTCTGCCTACTCAAAGAGAGAGAGAGAGAGAGAGGTGTGCCTGTCTGTCTTTCTCTGTCTCCCTACATGTCTGCCTACTCAAAGAGACAGAGAGAGAGAGGTGTGCCTGTCTGTCTTTCTCTGTCTCCCTACATGTCTGCCTACTCAAAGAGAGAGAGAGAGAGAGAGAGAGAGAGAGAGAGAGAGAGAGAGAGAGAGAGCACAGGAAGTGAGACAGGGCCAGTGCTCAGGAAGAGGGAGGTGTGTGTTTTTCGTGTTTCTGTAACTGCTTATTTGTGGGAACGTGCGTAGCTGCATGACGAAAGGTTCTAAGCTGGGTTGGTCAGTGAAACCTAGAGTGAAACACAGATTGAGAGAGAGAGAGAGAGAGAGAGAGAGAGAGAGAGAGAGAGAGAGAGAGAGAGAGAGAGTGCTAAAGAGAACGCGAGTAGGAGAGAAAAACAGAGTCGCGTGGGCAGGAAGGCAGGATCAGCGGCCGGCACAGGAAACAGTAGCAAACATGAATTTCCACAGACATTCATCACAGACACGAGGCTGAGGCAGCCAATGTTCACATTAGAAGCAACATCTTCCTCTTTTGCTCAATCCACATATCAGTTGTCTCAAAGCTTAAAAGGTGTTGTAAATGGCATTAAAAAATAAAAATAAAAATAAATAAAAAATCCGCTTTGCAGTATACAGAAAATAAATTTTCTGGGTTCCCATCCCACTTTTATCCAATCAGGAGAGAGGATTCCACAAATGTATTTTGTTCTGTTTACTGCAGAGTGGAGGGATTGGGAGACCAACTGACCAAACATTCTATATCAGTGATGGTTGTCGGAAGGTAGAGCTATCTATTTAACACTTATTAAAACAACAACAACAACAACAACAACAACAACAACAACAACACCTTTAAAAATCCTCCTCTAACCTGTCTCCTCCTTTATCTACATCTCCTTTTGTGATTGGTATACACTGTATTATATAGGGCTGGGTATAGGCAAGGACCTCAGGATACGATACGTATCACGATACATGGGCCACGATACGATTGTATCACGATACATTGCGATACAATACACATTGCGATATATTCCAAAACTGTAGGCTACTCACAGAGTTGAAAGCACTCTCAGCTCAGCACCGTCCGTGGCCCATAGTAAACTTCCTTCCAGGCTTCTCCTGACAAAACGCTCCTCATCTGCTCCTCAACTGCTCTGAGGCCGACGTGCGGATATTATTATGTGCCACGAAGTGTTGTGAATTTATTCAGGTGAGCTCAGTGTAACGTTAGCGGATTTCCCTCTGCTCTCTGAGCTGATCATCTGACACCAGGCCAGACAGAAAACCACTCAGAAGTCCTCCTATTTTTGGATGAAAAAGGGTGACTGTCACCTACAGGTGACTAGCTTACATAAGTGACTAACCTTATACTAACAAACACGTTCCACGTCTCATACTAATATGACGTGTGCTCCGGCTGTATGTAGTATGTACATCCATATGATAGACGGAGCCAACTTCACTTTCACTACCAGTCGGTAATAACAAATCCATGTGATAGACAGAGCCAACGTTCATGTTCTGTGACTGCTGCTAATTCATAACATTATAAACAAATTAAACGACTTGAATTCACTTGAGCAATTGTGTGTGGCTACTGGCTGGCTGCTGGGTGCATTTGTTTGTGCTCACAGCACGAGAGAGAGAGAGAGAGGAGAGGAAAAAACAAATAACAACAAAGCGTCGATTGCTGATTTGAGCGTCGATTACCATGGCAACGCTTGAAGCTTCAAAGCGTCAATGTTTTTGGGTCAGCCCCAGATATATTGCCGTATTTTATTGCACAGCCTGTAGTAAGGGAAATCAATAAGGGCTTTTACCTGGAGGTTCACCTGATGCATTTTGGTGAGAGAGGAAATGAAGCTCATTCTACTTTTGCAGTCATTCCAATGCACTCTGCTGAGTCAGCTCAATGGCTGAATGTAACTCAACTCTACTGTGTGTGTGTGTGTGTGTGTGTGTGTGTGTGTGTGTGTGTGTGTGTGTGTGTGTGTGTGTGTGTGTGTGTGTGTGTGTGTGTGTGTGTGTGTGTGTGCGTGTGTGTGGAATGTACCTTCACATTTCTCCAGGATCTGCACCGTGTCTCCGATCTCCAGCGGGAGGCCATGCTGGACAGTCCCTCGGAAACTGGCCAGCACTGGAACACAAAACACAGCGCACACACACACGTCAGTCCACTTTGAGTTCATTTACACAGAGCTAACATGGAGCAAGGCGTAGAAGCAGAGCCAAGGATATGATGACAAATAGAACATACAGAGAAGTGATGCAGTCGATAATGTGTGTAGGTCAGTCAGGGCTTTTCAACCTGAGCACCACTGGTGTGAGGAAATGGCTTGAGGTTACATGGGAACTACATTGTTGAATGCATGGTCAGGGAACACCTGCAAATGCCTTCACGGACCACCATGGGGCCAGGGGACCACCTGTTGAAACCCCCTGGTCTGAGTCAATAATATGTGGAAAATAGAGATGATTCTGTGCTCAACAATGTTACCATTTTGGAGGCAAAGGTTTTGTAATAAGTAACTAATAATTTAAACATTGCATTTTGAGTTTTCATTTTATTGAAACATTCTAATAATAAACTGCCAGCAAAAACCATCCAAAACACCAAAAACAGGGGTTTTTGCTAATGCAACCTCCCCCCCCCCCTTCCCGCTCAATAGCAAACACACAGGGTCGTAAATCATTTATTTACGATACGGCGACAGAATGAGCCGCCTGGTCTTTGGTTGACTTCAGGCTGTTTACTGTAGTGATTTGTTTGTAGTGTTCCCCGGTGCAGCTGACTTCAGAGTTCAGACAGACGTTTGGGTGGTGTAACTACATCACACAGAGCCTCTCCACCTCTTCCTGCTGCTAGAGGAGCACCTCTCACTAGGGCTGTCACTTTTCATTCGAAATTCGAATGCAACTTCGAATGTGGGGGAGGGGTTCGTGTTCGATATGTAAATTGACTGTTCGAATTAAAAAAAAAATTTTTTTTTTTTTTATGAACCAAAATTAACCAACTGCTGCTTGCTGGTAATGTTAATCCCATGTCAGAAAAAGTCTCCAGATTTGTCGCCTTAGTCTCT
>NC_139624.1:33408266-33410766 GCF_964638095.1 Poromitra crassiceps
CCGTATGTGTTTGTAAGTATGCGAGCGCGTACTGTACCGCTGAGTGAGCCCAGATCCCTAGAAAGCCTCCTGGCTGGGATGAGACTTCAATATTGTGTTTTATATGCTGCCACTTGGCGTCCAGGGGCCGGTTGCACAAAGCACCTTAAGTTAAGATTTTCCTTAGATTCCAATTTAAGGTGTCCATCAAATAAAATCGGTTGCACAAAACAGCAAATAACATTTGGTTTGCTCCCCTCTCTGTCGAAGCTCTTTACAAGAAGAGCACAGCATCTGAGTGGAGAGAACACCACTGTTCCTCTTTCACAAACACAACCGAATGAGGCAGGAATATTATAATGATGATGCTCAAAGCACGGCATTACGTTGCTGCTCCACTCAATTTGAAGGTCAAATTTTCCATGAAATACAGGGGATATAACAAGCCATTTGTGTCTCAGCAACCTCTGCTGTCACCATCTTTTTGCACTGAATCATGCAAATGTGCTTTTTAACCTCATTAGCCTGACCCTTTTTTCTCCCTGATTAGCCATCCAGCACTGATTCACATGCGTAAGCCCCTCCCCCTGCATTCATTATTCAACATGTAGATCATTAATATGCTAATTCAGCAACACAGCAACGCATGGTATGCATGCCGCCAAAATGTAAGGATCATAAATATTTCATTGGATTGAGTGTTGGAATCTATTCTAAAACACACACACACACACACACACACACACACAGACACACACACACACACCGTGTTTCACATCTGCATATATGTATAACGATTTTAAAATAATGATGGGTGATTTTTTTCTTTATAGAGGAGACTTGAAAGAAGAGCCGATGCACACCCTCACAATCTTATGGATAGGTGCGTCGGAGGAGAGAGTCCATAAGCAGAAGAAATAATTCCCGCACACTATCCAGTTACTGGCAAACTTTATTACAATGTTTCAGTCACTCAGTCACTCAGACCTTCATCAGGTAAAATGGAGTACAAGCAAAATGAGGCAAGTATTTATATTCACACCTCGCAGGATGCGATCCCTGATTGGGCGCATCCTGCGAAACGTTGTAATAAAGTTTGTCAGTAACTGGATAGTGTGCGGGAATTCTTTCTTCTGTTTATAGAGGAGACAAAACAATTAGACAGAATTATCAGTCACTCCACAGAATTCAAATTCAACGTGCCCAAAATCACCGTGCATGTCATGCTGCACACTGTAGCACTGTCCCAAAGCAGGGCAGGGTCCCAGCTCTGCACTCAAAACAGGAGGATCCATGGAGTCTGGGTAGTGCAGCAGTAGATTCCCTGCCTATCAACACGAGGGTGGCAGGTTCAAGCCCCCGTGTTACCTCGGGCTTGCTCAGGCCTGTGGGTCTGCAGGTGGGAAGCTGGATTAAGGGTATGTGTCCTGGTCGCTGCACTAGCGGTATGCTGGTTGGTCGGGGGACCTGTTCTGGGAGGAGGGGAACTGGAGGGAATAGCGTGATCCCCCCACATGCTACGTCCTGCCGGTGAAACTCCTCGCACATGTATCAGATGAAGCATGTGCTAGTCTACAAGTCTCCCTGGAGCGGCAGAGGGGGTGGAGAAAAAAAGGGGGGTCCTTTTCTCCAAGGTTCATTGCAGGTTCAGGAGCAGCGAACAGAGCATAACACGCCCTGGCATCGCCCTTACACACACGTCACTGACACGCACTGCACTTTTAGATACAGCAGATACCCCCCCCCCCCCCCCCAGGGGGGCTCCAAACAGTTTCAGGGGAGGCTCAGTGAATGGAAGTGGAACAAATATTACATTAGTTATTACACTAGTTATCCAAAGGAGATGACATAGAATTGTGTGATTTGGTTAAAGAGATAGTTCAAAGATACAGTACCTTTTGGGGAATTTTACTATTTTTCCCACTTTCCCATGAATCAAACAAATAAATGCTTTCAGACAGACGTATTTGGTATTTGGTGTAGATTGAAGTATGTCAAACAGCAATATCAGGCTATGTTGGCTCATTTGTTGAGTGTCTAGTGATCAAATAACATAATCATGGCATCCAGGAATTGAGCAAAAGTAAGCATGTAAACTGGGGGGGTGGGGGGGTGGCCTTTTTGCCAGCTTTGTGTGAGGGGAGGCCCACAGTCTCAGACTTTGAAAACCCCTGTTACTGTAAAGCCCTGGAAGGAAGCAAGCAAGAAAGAAGTGTCTTTCTTGTGAGTGTGTCTCTGTGTGTGTGTGTGTGTGTGTGTGTGTGTGTGTGTGTGTGTGTGTGTGTGTGTGTGTGTGTGCGTGCATGCGTGCGTGCGTGCGTGCGTGCGTGTGTGCATGTGTATGCATGCATGTATGTGTGCATACTTCTCATCAAAACGCAGCCAAACCAAAAGTGCCCTCTATTCTAGCATTGTGAACAAACATTCCAACGCTGACCAAAACCAGCTTCGCTATGTTTCGTCTCGGCTAACTCTCGCCGTGTTTCCAGCAGCGAGGCTGCATGCTTTAGCTGTGTCGTCT
>NC_139624.1:33415766-33473266 GCF_964638095.1 Poromitra crassiceps
CACAGCGATGCCTCATCCGCCCACCCTGTGAGAGAAAGAGGAGGGAGAGAGAGGGAGACAGAGGTAGAGTGGGAGAGTGGATGAAAAATGTAGAGGGAGAGGAGAGCAAATGAAGGATGGGTGTGGCTGATGAGAGCACTAGAACAAAAGAAAGAGAAAGAGAGAAAGAGAGAGAGAGAGAGAGAGAGAGAGAGAGAGAGAGAGGAAGGCTGATTTTTTTCAGGTAAAACGGTTAAAAGTGGGTGTGCAAAACGAAACCTGGTGAATCGGTCTCTCTCTATCTCTCTGTCTTTCTACCATCCCTCCATCGGTCTCTTTCAGGAAAGAAGGGGTGTAACTATGACCTCCAGTTGCACTTCAAGCTCTTTTGAATCAAATTACAAAAAGATATTGGTCTGATTGGAAATGAACAGAATGAAGACGTGGGTGCGTGGCCTGAAGATACAAGTGATCAGTTAACAAGTGCATACAAGTGCATGGGTGTGTGACCTATGCATTAGGGTGAATGCATGTAGGCTAGTGATGCATGGACCACAGTTGCGTTATTATGGATCCCACTGCAGTTGTGGGCAGAACACAACCTGCACCCGCCTACACAGCATTCAAGCGCTGGGATTGGCCTGGAGCTAGCCAATACGCCCCAGTCACATTGTTGATAGCTCAAAGCCTTTACATGCTTGTGCGTCAAAGCCCTCGCCAAATGCGCAGAGGGGTGCACCGTGGCTGGCGAGCCTGTCGGCGCAGCTTCCATGCAGCAGCTCCTCGAAAATTTGACTCGACACAGCTGACGCGAACAGTGTAAGTATAATATAATGTAGATGGGGCGATAACAGGAGAGAGTGAAATCTATTACCAAGTATATGCACTACATTCTCTCCTTCGGCTAACTGTAACTTCTAGTCATTGAAATCCTAGTGAAAAACACTGGATTAACGAGCTCGTGTCATACTGTACTCCAGAGAAGATATTGTATAATGTAAGAAAGAAACCTGCAACCTTCCAGAAAATTTGGGGGCCCTTTATCGATATGCTACCGTCTCTAAGAACAGGTGACCATAGCTAATTAGCATCTCTACCTGGACCAAACCTAATTTTAGTGAATGCTAGAAAATGTTTGTATGTATGTATGTATATATGTATGTATGTATGTATGTATGTATGTATGTATATATGTATGTATGTATGTATGTATGTATGTATGTATATATGTATGTATGTATTAGGGATGGGCATCGAATTTCGAATTTTCGAATAATCGTTGTTATTATCAAGGTCGACTTTTATTATTGAATTTCGAAATTCGAAAAAAAAAAAAAAAAAATTTGAGTGAAATGTTGCATTGTCTCCCCTGATTCTAAGTATAGTCAAATCGCTTGGTTTGAGCAAGTAAAACAATTTTTATAAGCATTTTAAGCAAGGTTTATGGAAAAATGAATGGCGGATGAAATCCCATGAAGAGGGAGAGGGGGTGACTTTGGCATCCCTTTGGCACTCAGACCTGAGCCTACTAAATATTTAATGAACCACTCATGATTGTCAAAACTGTTTTTTTATTTTCGAAAATGTCAATGTCATGTAACATGTTCTTTACTTCAGTGGTGCAATGCTTGTTTGAGCTAAAAATCCACAGCAGAAGCTTTTTATATTAATTAATAAAGCCGTAGACTTAGAATCAGGGGAGACAATGCAACATTTCACTCACACAAAAAATAAAAAATAAAAAATAAAAAACATTTTTTTTTTTTTTTACATTTTTTTTTTTTCCCCGAATTTCGAATTAAATTCGAATTTGGCCAGCGAATTTCGAATAGTGTTTTTGCTAGAAATGCCCATCCCTAGTATGTATGTATGTATGTATGTATGTATGTATGTATGTATGTATGTATGTATGTATATATGTATGTATGTATGCATGTATGTATGTATGTATGTATGTATGTATGTATGTATGTATGTATGTATGTATGTATGTATGTATATATGTATGTATGTATGTATGTATGTATATATGTATGTATGTATGTAGAGATCCATACAAGGGAGATGGGTGGGGGGTAGACTCAGCCCTCAGTCTTAATCCGTTTCACTCCTGTAAGACTGAGAATATTACTATTTAAATCTTTGCATAACGTTAGGTGGCGCTGTTGGAAGCCTTGCATCGGAGAACCAATCATGAGTGTTGTGGGCGGGCCTGCTTTCTGGGGGCAGTGCAGAACCTGTCTCTCGCAAAACATCGCCGCATTTGCGGAGAAACATATTAATCACTTAGAAACAAACATAACCTGTTAATAGGACGTGTTTCATCCGGCCCCGGCGGCTAGAGGTCTTTCCCCCAGCGATATGCCCGACTCCCGAGGCTAACGTTACAGAGCCTGCTGATGACTCACAGTAGCAAGCGGACCACTTCCGGGTAGGAAACATTATTGTAAAATAAACAACAGCTATAAATTTTGTTTGGAGCATATCAGCTTCATGCTCTGTGTTAGGACTATGATAAATGGCATTGCCGCTACCAAATAAAATTCTAATAATAAATAAATTTTATGAAATGTCTATGGGAAAATAAATGGCGGATGAAAATCTCTGGTACAGTGCTGAAGCAGGAAGTGACATTCTACTTTGGCTCTCTATAGCACTACAGGTAAGAGGACAAATATGTGGGGTTTTTTTGGAGGGGGGGTGAACTTTAAAGAGTGACTTCTCAAACATGACATCAGCAACACAGACACCCCCCCTCAATACGTGTGTGCGCACACACACACACACACACACACACACACACACACACACACACAGACACACACCAACCTTGAGCCCAGAAGCTTTCACTCCTCCAGGCTAAAACAACCCACACAGGGGCCATGTCCACAGATGATGAAATTATTTGAAACAAGAAAAAAAACGGCAAAAAGAGCAAGTGGTTTAATCTCACAGCGCCGATTTGCTGAAATAGCAAACTCATCAAGGTGTGGCATTTAGGAATAAATAAACAACAATGCTAAAGGTTAAAGTAGAAAATTAACTCCATTGAATGTGACCAGCGGGGGCAGACCGCTGATATGCGCCCCTGCAGTGGATTGGTTTAGTTCTTGTTTGTGTTGCCTCTGTCAAGAGATTCAGAACGGGAGAGACAGCACAACAGACACTACAGGGATTTGTACTGGAAGTCTGAGGTAGGAAAGAGTGAGAGAGCAAGAGAGAGTGAGGGATTAGGGTGAAGCAAGGACAGAGAAAGATAGCTGAAAAACGAGACTGGCAAACAAGAGGCAGAGAGAGGAGGGAAGGGAGAGCCAAAGGAAATAGAGGAGGAGAAGAGAGAGATGAGAGTGAACTAGAAATGGCTAAATTTTCAAAAGAAAATGTAATTGTGCTTGCTGCCCTCACGATGCCCCGCCCCCCTTGCAATGCCTCTGCCCTCAACCCCGGCCTTCGATCCAATATAAATACAGCCCCAATCGGCAATGTGTAGTTAGGACGTCTCTAGCCGGTTGCAAGGGTCTACTAACTGGTTGCTAGGGTGTTTTGGGCTGGTCGCTAGGGCATTTGTAGATGCTTGCTAGGGTGCAATTTTATTTTTTTTAACCTTTATTTACCCAGGCAAGCAAGTAAGAACAATTTCTTATATACAAAAGCAGCCTGACAAGTAGTTGTCGACGGGAAATGGGCAGGCCTATGTGAGTAGAAGCGGGAGGAGCCAAGGAAACCAGGGGAAACTAATTTTGATTGTAGAAGCTATGGTTCCAAAGTTATTCACCAAAAAATGTAAAGAGGGCAGCTATAGCGCCACCGTGAGGTCAATCGGGGTAATTTTGTAGGCCAGAGTAGAACAGTACTCAGTATGAACGGTGTGGTCAGTGAGACCAACTCTCGTCAAGTCCCGCGAGACTTTCCTGCCGCTGGCCTGTGGACTGACTTGACGAGAGTGACCCGACAGGAGGAAATGGGATCCGGGAAGAATAGAGGGGGAATGGAGAATGGAGAATGGAGGGGCTCTCCTATTCTCCCCCGGGACAGCCCGGGGGAGAATAGCAGTCTGGTTCTTTAGGGATCGATATGGGTCGAAAACGGGAATAAAACTGTCTATTTACATGGATGAAAAGCACGCTGCCACGTGGCCCCCACGGAGCTCCATTCTAGGACTGGCTTGCACACTATTGATCTCAAAACAACGCCTAAGACGGACAAAAACGCTGCGGAGAACACTGGGTGAGTCGTCAGATAATAATTAATGTGAAGAGGAGAGGGCTCCAGGTTAAAAAAAACCGAAATTCTCCTTTAATGCCTGTAATAAATAAACAAAAGAACGAGGTGAACAGACTTTGCTGTGAGGAGCTGTCAGAAAGTTTCACCTGTCTCAACTAACTATCCACACACCTCTCCTGTGCTGCTGACGTAACCCCAGTCTCGCTCCGTTCACGTCTGATGACGGTAGAGATAGAAACAAACCACGGGGACTTTATTGCTGTCATTACTACAGCCATGCCTAACGCAGGTCACCATCCGAACACAATTGCAACGATACAGGTAACGCTAACGGCGGCTAGCTTCCTATAAACGCTGCTCCACATAGGCTGTCACTTGAGAGCTGCTGCGTTATGTCGACAATATGGCGGCGGTGGGCTTGCCAGTACGTGAGCGACGTCAATCGAATAAGGTCTATTGGTTGATCATTAACACGTTCACTGCCAACGACGTATTACTCCGTCAAAAAAAATCCAACGGTTGACTGCCACTGACGCATTACTCCGTCAAAAAAATGAAAAAAAAAAATTTGACCGTGAGATGTGCATCTAACCCTTTTACATCTCTTATATAATTATTGGAGCCACCGAACGTTTACAACCCATTCCACCGACCCACTAAGTGGCGACAGTGCTCTCCTGACTAGAGGAAGGCAAGCAAAAAGCAGCCATTCTCATGAAAATGGATGGGGGAAAACGCTTTCGTTTTCGCGCTGATTGCTGGTGATGCGGGATTGCAAATTTGCATAATAGATTACAGGTGGAACACACTTTGAAACACGCAGCATAAATATGACCAGAATCGCAAAAGCTTCATCAAAGCTCTCAACCAAAACTCCAAGAAGCGAGCGAGTCCATCCAGACTTCCTCAAACAGCGGCCGCGCAGACAGGCAGCAGCAGCAGCAAAGCAGTGAGACTGGTGACAAGCTTGTGACGGCCGCTGCAGCCAAGAAGAACGCCCACGGAGGGAGGAGTTGGAAGCAGAGGGGGGTTTCCTGCTGTTATGGAGGAAATTACTGTTCAAAACTATTGTTTAGATGTCTGACGTCTTACTGATGCCAAAAATGAATGGTTAAAGTGACTGTTCTATCGAATTTCACAAAAAGCCGTTTATCTCTGAATAATTTTTCTGACGCTGAAACCATGCTGTATTCAACTGCTAATGCTTACATAACTACTAACTCTACAAACTAACTCTTTTAGACAGAGAAAGCACACATTCTATTAGTTATTTTGAGATATTGTGTGTTCACAAAATCTTAGCAGAAAAGAATCCTCGGGTCTTGAAAGATGAGCCAGAATCCTCAAAAAACCCCTCTGGCAGAAGCTAACTACAGTAAAAAACTAGAACGACCGCAACGCGGACTTATGCCTCCGCCATTAGTTCATTCTTGAGTCCAAGTGGATGTTGGAGCCAAATTGGAAGAAATTGCATCAAGGCGTTTCTTTGCAGAATTGGATATTTGAGCCAAATGTGAAGAAATTTAGTCAAGGTGTTACTGAGATATGGCGTTACCGAGCTTGAAAATGGCATTTGTTAGGTCATTGTGACCTTGACCTTTGACCTTTGATAACCAAAATGGAATCAGTTCATCCTTGAGCCTAAGTGAATGTTTAAGGCGAATCTGATGAAATTCCGTCCAGGCGTTCCTCAGATATCGCGTTAACAAGCTTGAAAATGGCATTTGAGAGGTCACAGTGACCTTGACCTTTGACCTTTGACCACCAAAATCTAATCAGATCATCCTTGAGCCTAATTGAATGTTTAAGGTGAATGTGATGAAATTCCGTCCAGGCGTTCCTCAGATATCGCGTTAACAAGCTTGAAAATGGCGTTGGAGAGGTCACAGTGACCTTGACCTTTGACCACCAAAATCTAATCAGATCATCCTTGAGCCTAAGTGAATGTTTAAGGCGAATCTGATGAAATTCCGTCCAGGCGTTCCTCAGATATCGCGTGAACAAGCTTGAAAATGGTGTTCGAGAGGTCACAGTGACCTTGACCTTTGACCTTTGACCACCAAAATCTAATCAGATCATCCTTGAGTCTAAGTGAATGTTTAAGGCGAATCTGATGAAATTCCGTCCAGGCGTTCCTCAGATATCGCGTTAACAAGCTTGAAAATGGCGTTCGAGAGGTCACAGTGACCTTGACCTTTGACCTTTGACCACCAAAATGTAATCAGATCATCCTTGAGCCTAAGTGAATGTTTAAGGCGAATCTGATGAAATTCCGTCCAGGCGTTCCTCAGATATCGCGTTAACAAGCTTGAAAATGGCGTTCGAGAGGTCACAGTGACCTTGACCTTTGACCACCAAAATCTAATCAGATCATCCTTGAGCCTAAGTGAATGTTTAAGGCGAATCTGATGAAATTGCGTCCAGGCGTTCCTCAGATATCGCGTTAACAAGCTTGAAAATGGTGTTCGAGAGGTCACAGTGACCTTGACCTTTGACCTTTGACCACCAAAATCTAATCAGATCATCCTTGAGTCTAAGTGAATGTTTAAGGCGAATCTGATGAAATTCCGTCCAGGCGTTCCTCAGATATCGCGTTAACAAGCTTGAAAATGGCGTTCGAGAGGTCACAGTGACCTTGACCTTTGACCACCAAAATGTAATCAGATCATCCTTGAGCCTAAGTGAATGTTTAAGGCGAATCTGATGAAATTCCGTCCAGGCGTTCCTCAGATATCGCGTTAACAAGCTTGAAAATGGCGTTCGAGAGGTCACAGTGACCTTGACCTTTGACCTTTGACCACCAAAATCTAATCAGATCATCCTTGAGCCTAAGTGAATGTTTAAGGCGAATCTGATGAAATTCCGTCAAGGCGTTCCTCAGATATCGCGTTAACAAGCTTGAAAATGGCGTTCGAGAGGTCACAGTGACCTTGACCTTTGACCTTTGACCACCAAAATCTAATCAGATCATCCTTGAGCCTACGTGAATGTTTAAGGCGAATCTGATGAAATTCCGTCAAGGCGTTCCTCAGATATCGCGTTAACAAACATCCGTACGGACGTACGGACGGCCGGCCGTACGGACGGACAACCCGGATCCATAATGCCTTCGGCCTGGCTTCGCCGGCGGAGGCATAAAAAAACGTCTGGCAGTGAATGTGTTAACAGCAGGTTTTTTAAATGGTGCAAATCTGATTTTAGGAAAAAAAATGTAGCACTGCTGAAACATTATACATATTTGTTCACCCACACACATGTGGTAAAGTCTAGTGAGTATACTGAATATTAGGACCACCTGGTCTTTAAATAAAATAATCCAACCATGCTAATCCAGGTGAAAGCTGTGATCCTGAATTGGTTTCACCTGTTAAATCCAGTGAGATGTGGACAAAGAGGAGACGGGGGTTTTAACACAATGCATGGCTTGTGTGATAAGGGGGAGCAATGATGCTGTACACTCAGTGTGTGTTACTGCGTTAATGTGTTGGGAGTGGGCCCATACCATAGTGGACAGCTGGTGCTTATCACCTCATTAACATATCTCCACCCCCTTCTGATAAAAAGCACGTTGTTCCCCAATGCAGTTTCTCAGCATGCACACACAAATCAACCAAACATTCATGAGTTTGCACAGACACAGCATGGCATGCACAAATAGAACATACATACACACAAACACACAAACACACACACACACACACGCGGTTAATATGGCGAGGGGGTAGCCTGCCATGTTTGGATCGGCACTGAGCCATGAACGACCATATGGAGACGGCTTCTTCTAGTTAAACCCGCTGGATTGTTGCGTGACAGTAGCTTGGTAGCGTCGTCGGGCGTTTCATGACACACAGGTGTGCACTGATTTGCACGTGACTGATTAGCCGTTTTGGCAGAAGGCCAGCAACTCATTCTCTATTGTAGGGTCTGAAGCACGATACGAAACGCCCCCAGACAAACAATGAACATCCAGCAAGGCGACAGACAGACAGCAGGAACAAACACACACAGAACACAAAACACACCTCCTCTACGCTCAAATTAAAACTATTGTTCGGCATTCCTCACAATGGGCGACGAGAGCTGTCCATGTTTCCCGGCACTAAATAAGAGTACGCTTGAATAAACACATAGGCGTACTTAAAGAGTACATCTATCATGCGCCTCATGGTAATGAAAGGGCAGTAATGGCCTCTGGCCTGCAGGGTATAGTGGTATTGTTGTGGGGGCACTGAGAAATTGAAAAGGGTGTGTATTTTGATTGATTGATTTTCTTTATTTAAGTGTCATGCTTCGAATGAAGCCCAGCCCACATGGGCTTACAGGACACTTTTACTGTTCATCATTTAAACAAACAATGATCAAAACATAAAACCAACAGAAAACACCCAAAATACATACAGTAAAGTTGTACAGCATGAAAACCACCACATGAACCTACTTAAAGAGCTGTGCTTGCCTTCTATTCCAGGCCCTAGAGATAAAGTTAGCAGTCTTAAATACCTCAGTCTTAAACAACCACTCCAACTTCTGGCCATCATCTGCCCAGAAGAGCTCAGGTCTTTGCTTTTGCATTTCGTCAAATAAGGAAATCCTCAAATCATCATATAATTAAGCAATATAGCATGAGAGCCAGTGTGTTGTGAAGAATATATCCCCCTGATCAGCTGTTATCCCACGAGGCCTGCGGCCTCGTGGGATAACTGCTGAGCAGGGGGATATATTCCACAACACACGCAGCTCGAGTGCTATATTGCTTTTATAAAACGGTTTCCAAGTATGATAATATAATAATAATAATAATACTATAAGTCCGACTCCGACTGGCATGTCATTCTGATAGAGTCAGTTGAAACACTACTGTAAGGCGGGACCGCAAGAACATGCGGGTGATTTGATTGGATCGTTCTGGAGACTGAAGTTGACATTGGCCAATCCTGGCGCTTGCTGAGTAGCTGAGAGCTTTCTGGAATCCCCGACAGGCAGCTCGAGCCGCAGCGTTGCATTCTCAGCGCTTGCTGAGAAGCTGAATGCTTTCTGCAAAGCCGACACCAACTAACGTTACGGGGTTAAATGCGGGGTTAAATGCGGGGTTAACAGCCTTTCTTTTGCAAAGAAGACATTAGCCCGCATCTATTCTTGTAAAAAACATCATTTTCTGCGAAGTATTAGTAAAGTTATAAGCGAAGATCGATTCACAAGGATCTGACAGCTGTCTCCGCCATTTTTTTTTTCTACATTGTCATTTGAGGTAAGCCTTATTATTACTCTCTTAGTAAGAGAGTTGCCATGGCAACCAATAACCCATGGCCATGGGTTATTGAACTCGGTTACTGGAATTATACAATGGCTGTGAACCAATCAGATTGCTTGATTTGAGAGAGCCATTTTATAAAGTACAATAAAACATTAAATTAAACTCATTTTCAACATCCTTTAGATCACAGACATTGCATATCCTGTTCTCTTCTGGTATAGCTGTGAACCGCCCTACTTCAATGGCAAGAGGCAGAATACCAATTCTCAGCTGAGCACATAAAGACCTCTGGTGTATCTGTATTTCACACCTTCACTTTCTGTGTAAAACCACTGCCCAGTCCCCTGCTATAAACACACACGCACATCACACACACACACACACACACACACACACACACACAACACAACACAACACAACACACACACACACGCATCTCTGTGGCAGCTCATTGTGGCCCAGAATTGTGTCTGCCTATGTGTTTAAGTGCACTTGTGTACGTGTGTTTTCATGCCAGCTGTATATAAACAAGCCTAAACAAGAGGCTGTGTTGGGCTGTCCAGAGGGACGATGTGAGGCATTGTCCCTCTGGATAGGCTGGCTTGCCTCACTGCCTCATCTGATTAGCAAGCCCTCAGCCCCAGGGCTACACCCCCCCCCCTCCACACACACACACACACACACGCGCGCACGCACACACACACACACACACACACACAGCACTCTCTCTCTACTTCTTGTCCCTGTACTGGTGTAGCTGCACCTCCAACCATCAGTCCATCAAGCTTCTGAAATTCACAGAGGACAAATGAACCCTCATAGGACTCATGTCTGATGGAGACGAGTCTGCGTACAGGCAGGAGAACAACCACCTGATGACTTGGCACAGTCAAAACAACCTGGAGCTCAATGCCCAAAAGACAGATGGTTGTGGACAACCAGCTCCACCTCCCCCCATCAACCTGGGTGACTCCCTAGTATGGAGTCTTTTCACTCCATGGGCTCCATCATCTGCCGGGACCCGAAATGGGAGTTGAACATCAGAGCTCTCATCAAGAAGGCACAACAGAGGATGAACTTCCTGCAGCAACTGAGGAGGTTCAGAGAGCCAAAGGCAGCATTGGTGCTTTTCTTTTTTTGGTGCTTTTCTACACCTCCACCATCAAGTCCATCCTCTCCGCACCCTGTCTGGTATGCTGCTGCTGCCCTCAAGTCTGGAGATGCTGACATCTCCAGACTGCAGCGCATCATCCGCCGTGCTGAGAAGGTGGTCGGAGGCAGCCTGCCATCCCTTCAGGACCTGCACACTGCCAGGATGCTGAAGCGGTCTCAGAAAATCATGGCCGACCCCTCTCACCCAGGTCATAACCTCTTTGTGGCACTCCCCCTTGGGAGAAGACGGAGGTCTGGCAGGTACCAGAACCTCTCATCTCAGGGACAGTTTCTTCCCAACTGCCATTCGCCTCTTCAACGAGACCCGAAAGCCCCCACAAATAAGGACTTTAACAGGAGAAGCTGTGAGGGAACAATATAGGGACAGAGTGAGAGAGGTATAATATATATATATATATTATATATAATATATGGACAACGCGTCCCCGCTTCCTACCGCTATGCAGAAATTAAGCCCAAATATCTCGTTTCCATGAGCTGCCATCTTGCTTGTGTGACGTCATATGTAACCGGAGTCTCAGCCACGTCGCCGTCTGACGGAGGTTTGAGAGTGGCTGTCACTAGGGATGCCACGGTGTGGACATTTTCCCACCGGGTAATAAACACGTGACAACACCGGTGTTACCGGTGACACCGTACAAATAAAGGTTAAAAAAACATGCTGCTCCGCTGTCCTCACGGTCCAGTCAGTCAGCCCATCCCTGCTGCTGTGTCACGTTTGCTTTAACGCTCACAGTCACAACACTGGCTGCCTCACAATTAGGGATGTAACGATAATGATAAAGTTTTAATGATAACGTGATACAATTCCTTACAATAACCGTACCGTTACAAATTATCATTATCATTAAAAACGTGGTACCGTGATTACTGTGCTTTGAAAAACAGAAAATGGTAAATACCGTCCATCATCAACCAAGGTTGGCAACAGTCTCCCAGATGCAAACGTGCACAGCCTTGGAGAAATGATTTCACTGAGTGTATCAATCCTTTTTGGGTCTGAGTTTTCAATATAAAAGGTTAAATGATTTCAGTGAGTCTCTCAGTACTTTTTGAAAATGTTTAGCATTTTTTTTACGAATACCGTGATAATACGATAACTAGGGATGCACCGATCGATCGGCACGTGACCGGAAATGGCCGATTTTCAGCTGACCGGCCTCGACCGGTGACCGGCGCCGGTCAGTCCACATAGCAGATTCTGTGCGCCGGTCGGCTTTCCCCTTTTTTTGTTTGGTCAATTACGTGCAGCTGATGCATGCGTTCACGTGACGTGCGCGCACCCCAAGCTGCCAAAAGGAAACACACGCCAGCATGTCCTCCTCATTGTGGAAATTTTACAGTTTGTCACACATGCAAGTTGAAAATAAGCCGCGGAGGGGCAGGGTACGTTGCCGAGTCCCGCTCGGCTGGAATCCACTCCAGTCTGACCGGCCCCTCTCTCTCACCGGCCACAGCGCAACACAGCCAGCTTGGTGAAGCGAAGGTAGGCCTACTATCGAGCCCTGTGTCCAGGTTACATTCCCCGACCAGCTGCAGTCCACATCACCACTGCCTGCTGCAGATCAGCTGCTGCTGCTATCTGTCAGTCACGTTGTAACGTGGATACAGGAGAGGACTATTTGTTTCAATTCAATTCAATTCAATTCAATTCAAAAAACTTTATTAGTCCCACAAGGGGCAATTTAAGGCATGAATACTGCAAACAAGCTGTACTTTGTACACATCCAAAAACAATACAAAAAACAAGACAATAAATACAATAAATGGCACTGATAAAGCAAGATCCCTGATTACAATGTATCCAACACCACAAAGGAATATAGGTGTCAGATCAATACAAATTAAATTCAGTCAATACAATCCAAGTGCATATTAGACTTGTTCAAGGGTTCAAATCAAAAGGTCAAGGTGCAGACTTAGTCTAGATAAACTGACCATTTCTTGTACTGTGGCTGTTCACCAGTCGAATGGCCTCTGGAACAAAACCAAACTTCCTTCTGTTTGTTTTGCAGGCAGGCTGTCTAAAGCGCTTTCCTGATGGCATTAAGTCAAAACAGACATGAAGGACATGTGTAGAGTCATTGATTATCTTGTGCGCTTTCTTGAGCACTTGTGCACTATTAAACTGTACTAGGGATCTTTGTGTTTTGCCTATAATTTTAGAGCTAAGGTTGACAACACCTTGCAGTCTGTTCTTGTCTTTTTGACAGAGGGATGAAAACCAGCAGATAAATGAAAATGTTAAAATACTTTCAATAAAGGAAGAATAAAACGTGGCCAGAATTCTCTGGTCGACTCCAAAGGAGTTTAGTTTACGAAGACAGTATTGCGAATAGAACAACGAACATAATAATAAAACGCATCGGACCAGTGTGCAAGATATTCTGTGCGTGATGATTTTTTTCCGGATGGCGGATTAAAAAAAAACTGACTCTGTGTCTAAACTACGATATTCAAACTGAGTCAACTCAAACTAATTTCCTCATCTACTTAAGAACAGCCAAATCCACAACTGTAGAGTGGGCATCTGGGCTCCACACCTATAGCTATAGGCTATAAACTCCTTGTCCATGGATAACATTTTGATGTTTATTTATTTTATTTTATTAGTTTATTTGACAGGGACATATACAAAAAAAACATTAAACCCCATAGGGGAAGAGATGCTTTGTAACAGATTTAGCCATAGGCTACTTTCCATCTGGAGCCCCTGTTCTGTTGCACCTTTTTTCTTTTGGAAAAGTAAATGCATGATAGCTGTGGGATATACTGGAAATAATTGTTTTATATTCATTGTATTTACACAAAAAAGAAAAGCTCTGTTCAGTAACCTGGAACACTTTTATTTTTAGATGTTTTTGAGTGAGATCGTCCTACCTCATGCAAATGATAAGAAATGTGACATGAATCTTAATTTTCTATTAAAGCAAAGTAAAAATTTTTTTTATAATAACGTCAAAAAATAACCCGTCAATTATTGTTCTTAGAAAGAAAATCGGAATCGGCCAAAATCGGTATCGGCAAGTCAGACTATTCAAAAATCGGAAATCGGAACCGGCCAAGAAAATGGCAATCGGTGCATCTCTAACGATAACCATGATAGTTTTGGTCACAATAATCGTGATGTGAAATTTTCACTACCACGGAGGGGCCGAGATTTAAGACCTATAATGCAGCCAGACACCAGGAGGCGATCAAGATGTTTTGGCTTCACTTTTGAGGAGTTGTCATGATGTCCATTTTTAGGCGGCGTGCACACACAAGACGCTAATTTGAGCTGCCAGCGCCTTTCTGCAATTCATTCTCTATGGTATGGACAGACGCGCTAAGCACAGCTGGCGTTTAAATGCTTTTGCCATTGAACATTTGGAGGAAAAGCATGCTGCTCATCAATGTCACTCTTCCTACCTCTTCTCCTGCCAGGGAAATCTTCAACCTCAGCTGCTGCCAGAATTGCCAATAATCTGGCTTTCATGTTTACAGGGAAAAACAAAACAAAGCACAAAAAACGCTGCGTGGCGTGCACTGTGTTTTGTGCGCAATGGAAGCGCTCTCGACATGATTTCCAAAGCGTTCCCACACGTTGTGTGTGAATGGCACGCTGCCTTACACAGTCTATGGCTGTAAACAGGAAGCAGAGATGGGGAGGGCAGACAGAGGCTGAGCGTAAGCAGGTAATACAATGGATTTAGGGATAGATGATCCAGATTACAGGCTTTTGTTTAGAGGAAACAATTTAGCCCTTTGCTTGTTGTTGTTTTTTAAGGTGCGTCATATTGGATGTACTACCCTACAAACAATAAATGGCAAATCCCGGTGGGTTCATGAAGAAAATCTCATCCCAAAAGCTGCAGTGTTCAGTCATGATTCTACACATCCTGGACTTCACAGCCTGGTCTAGTAGCCTTCATTCAACTCTTTCCTCCCAAGATAAAACACAAAGCTCAGTGACAAGCCGAGACACAGTGTGAGTGTCTGAAGCATCAATGAGAGAGTGGACTCAGTGGGGGAGTTTATGAAGCAGCAGTGAGTGAGTGGACTCAGTGGGGAGTGTGTGAAGTATCAGTGAGTGAGTGGACTCAGTGTGAGTGTGTGAAGCATCACTGCTGCTTACCTCTATATAATAAGAACCAGCCAGCCTGCAAGTCACCACTATACAATAAGAACCAATCTGCACTGAACATGGCAGCTCCCCTTCACGCAGAGAAAAAGAGTGGCTAAGCTACGCTAACAATTTAAAGGGACTCCCGTGAAGCAGCAAGTCAAGCAAATCGAATGGGGCCTAGGGTGAATTGAAGGCAGCACAAGCTGCTCTACTGTCTGGAGGGACCAGTAAGGGGGTGGCCACACTGATCCGTGGTGTCTGTCCGTCTGCGTTCATTTCTCTCTTCACTTCCATTCATTTTCAAGACAGCTGTCCGTCTGTCCATGGAGCACTGATGAAGCGTACGTACCAACAAATTTGCATACGTTTTGATGGACAGATAAGTTCAAGAAGGCTGAACTTAAGTTGATAAATCGGACTTCCGGTTATGGCGGCTTGCTAGGAAGACGCAGCCTTTAACGCTCCGCCACTTTCTGGCTTTATTCCTGACAAAACCCACTTTTCTGAAACAGGAGGCAGTGCCGTTTTTGAATTAAGACATTGAAATGCCAATTACAAACGAGAATACACTGCAAACACGGACGAAGACGTTGCAATCCAAATTGGACTTCGCTGCGGGAAAGGCTAAAGAATCTGGTAGCCTAGCTGGAAAAATGGCTCCTCCGCCTAGCAGTGAGACCCAACACGAGGGGGCTAACGATAGCTCGGAGAAAATCCTGGCTGCCATAGGCACGCTGAAGACGGACTTCACCACGAGATTTGACGGCATTTTAGCCGCAATAGAGGGAGTGAGGAAGGATGTGCGCGAATGCTCAGAACGGGTAACACAGGCAGAAACAAGAATCTCATCTACTGAGGATAACGTGAACGTCATGCAAGCTAAAGTGCTAGCCCTAGAAGCTAAAAACAAGAGCCTGGAAAATCAGCTTGGAGATCTGGAGACGAGATCCAGGCAATCTAATCTGAGGCTGGTAAATCTGCCCGAGGACGCGGAGGGAGGGGATGCTTGTGCGTTTCTGGAGGCTTGGATGCCTGAAGTATTGGAATTGGCGCCGCTACGGAATGGGATGGTGCTGGAGAGGGCTCACAGAATCGGACCAAAAAGGGACGCCAATGCACCCCCGAGAACTCTTATCATGAAGTTTCTGAACTACAAGGACAAGATGAATGTGGTGACGGCAGCCAGAGCAAAGAGGCGAATCCTGTACAAGAACCAACAGGTGCGATTCTACCAAGACTTGGCTACGGGAGTGCACAAACAGCAGAAGATGTTCGACGCGGTCAGGCAGAAGCTACGGGGCATGGGAATCAGATATGGCATGATGGTACCGGCTCGTCTACGGGTGACATACAAGGAGGTGACACGCATATTCGAGAGCCCATCCGACGTGGAAGCATTCATCGAGCAGGTGGAAAGAGAGAATGCGGCAGGCTGAGGGAAGCTACTGGTGGTAACGTTAAATGGCGGCACAGGAGCCATGTTTATTTTTGGGGTCTTATCACGTTCGGAACTAAATACAC
This sequence comes from Poromitra crassiceps, assembly GCF_964638095.1. Taxonomy (NCBI): domain Eukaryota; kingdom Metazoa; phylum Chordata; class Actinopteri; order Beryciformes; family Melamphaidae; genus Poromitra; species Poromitra crassiceps. The sequence continues at coordinate 33,432,026 of NC_139624.1, forward strand.
TCAGTGACTGAAGGCTGTTCTTATTTTCTTCAAGTAATTGGACCTGATGAGTATTTAATAGTTGGGTCTGTTTTTTGTTTTTGCTTTTTGAAAACGCAACACCAGCATAACATTTGAAAGTGACAAGGTAAACTTGGCTAAACCCAGAAGTGGCGATTTTATTGTAAGCTGAGAACACAGAGTGTGGTTGGTCGGTCTGGTCATAACTAGCTGTGACTTGGAATATTATTATTTGATTTTTTACGGACTTGGCTACACTTTTTGAAGATTCGACTTGGAGAAACGTTTTGGAGTCAAGCTGCCCGAAATGTTTGCCTCCATTTCCTGAACAATGACACTGGGTTCGGCTGGTAATCTGATGGCGTACTTTTATTTTGAAACCGGATGGGAAGTGAGTTACGGATTTACACTTGCACTTTTACACTTTCGTAAACTAGTAGCCTATGCATAGACACTGGAGTGGTAAGCAAGGCAAAGAGGAGGACACCGGATTTATTTTTGTTTACAGCCTTTAGACAGGTGGATGTTTATTTATATATACTATTGTTGTTATGGATGATAGCCTGGGTCTACGTAAAATATGTTGGCTTTTGCAGGGCTTAGTGTACATATGTATACGTAAAAAGTGGGGTTTGTTTTTTCTTTTCCTATAACAGTGGCGGAGAGTAAAAGTCAGTTAGTTAGAGAGAAGCATAGTCGGGCTGACTCACTCGGAGTGGTCTGTTGCTGTAAAGGGAAGTCTCAACAGGAGGAGGGGGGGTTACCTTTAAAGGTAGATTTGTATGGGGTCAGGGGTTAAGAGTTCACAATGGGTCCATGTCAGTTTTATTTGTGTTTGTCTTGATTGTAATGGCTATGACAGGCTGGGGAAGTTTATCATCGGTTTTCTAAAAAATGTCTAGTACACTAAAAACTAAAATTACATCGTGGAATTGTAGAGGGCTACAAAAAATCAAGAAGGTTAAACAGGTTATGAATAGGATTAAGGCAATGCAATCTAGTATCGTGTTTCTTCAAGAAACGCATTTGATGCATAAAGATGAGTTGAAGGTGAAGAGAAGGTGGAGAGGCAAAGTCTTCTCAGCTCCGTTTACTTCACAGGCAAGAGGTGTAATGATTTTGATTCATGAGTCAATTCCACTACAGGTGAATAAGATAATTAAGGATAAGAGGGGACGATATCTTATTATACAGGGGATGATTCTGAATGAGCAATTGATTTTGGCAAATATTTATGGGCCAAACAATGATGACCCGATGTTTTTCCAAAACCTGTTTCTTACTCTATCTACTATTCCTGGTAGTTGTGTGATTGCAGGTGACTTCAATTGCACCTTGAAGCCAGAGATGGACAGGAGCTCGGGAGTTGATCAATCTCATACTCGATCTAGGGAGGTAATACACCACTTCATGAAAGAAATGAACCTGATAGATATTTGGAGGGAAAATAATCCAAATGACAAAACTTTTTCGTGTTACTCTGGTACACATCAGTCTTACTCACGTATTGATTTTTTCCTGATATCAGCAGGTTTAAAACATAGAATCAAAGATTGCTTATATGACGCCATACTAATATCGGATCATGCACCAAATTCATTAGTGTATCAAGACCCCAATTTAGTGAGAGATGTCCCTAGGTGGCGCTTTAAGCAAAAATGGTTGGCGGATCCTGGCTTTGTCACATTTTTGGAGGAACAAATACAATTTTATTTTGAAACAAATACAACAGAAACATCGGCAAGTTATAGATGGGAGGCTTTTAAAGCTTTTATTAGGGGCCAAATAATCAACATAACTAGTTCTAAAGCTAAGCAGACGTATCAGAAGACAAAGGCATTGGAAATAGAAATTAAGACATTGGAAAAAGAATACTTTCAATCAGGTTCCCCTGGAGTTCACCAAAGATTGCTCCTGATACGGTCACAATATAATGAACAATCGGCATCAAAAGCAATGGCCAGTCTTTTAAGACTTAGACAAACATTTTATGAGCAGGGAGAGGCGTCTGGGAAGGTGCTGGCGTGGCGCATCAAACAGTTAGAGAACGAGAGGGCCATCATTTCTTTACAAAATAACCTAGGAGAGACTATTGTAGATCCAATTGGAATAAATGAAGCTTTCAGAAAATATTATGAAGAGCTTTATAGCTCAGAAATAAGCTACGACGAATCGGAATTGAACACCTTCTTAGAGGGAACCGATATACACTCAGTACCAGAAGAGTTTAGAGCAGATATAGATAAAGACATAACGTTAGAGGAAATAGCTATAGCAATTGATAGTATACAATCAGGAAAAACACCGGGGCCCGACGGATTACCAATTGAAATTTATAAGAAGTTCAAAATTAGATTACAGACACCCCTTTTAGAAATGTTTATTGAATCCTTTGAAAATGGAATCCTGCCACGCTCCTTAAGAGGAGCATTGATCACGTTATTGCCAAAACCGGGTAAACCAAACAACAAATGTGAGAACCTGAGGCCAATTAGTCTTTTAAATGCGGATCTGAAAGTGTTATGTAAAATTTTAGCTAGAAGGATTGAAGGGATAATACCAAAAATAATAGGAAAAGATCAGAACGGTTTTATTCGTGGCAGGCAAGGCTTTCATAATGTCAGAAGAATTCTGAATATTCTCCATTACCACAAGGGGGAGCCAGACACTGCTTTATTGTCATTGGACGCCGAAAAGGCCTTTGACAGGGTAGAATGGCCATATCTTTTTGAAATTCTGAACCGTTTTGGCCTAGGGGATAAATTTTGCAAATGGATAAAATTACTTTATACGAAGCCATATGCTGAAATATTGACCAATGGAACCATCTCAAATACTATCAAGATAAAACGTGGCTGTAGGCAAGGGGATCCGGTGTCTCCATTATTATTTATTTTGGCAATTGAACCACTAGCGCTGGCAGTAAGCATTCATAGGAACATCTCAGGAATAACTATGGGACAACAGGAGCATCGTCTGGCCTTATATGCAGACGATGTCATTATTTTCCTCAAGGATATAAGAAAATCTATCCCGGCCTTGATGGAATTAATTAAAGCATTTGGAAAGATCTCAGGCTATAAGATAAACACAACTAAAACTGCAATTATGCTACTAAACCAGGCGGAAATGAGAAATACACCAGAAGAAGCCGCTCAGTTCAAAGTGGTGGAATGTTTCACTTATTTAGGCATTCAAATAGTTCCATCTCTGGGGAAAATTGTAGATGTGAACTACGGACCATTGCTGTCGGATATTTCAAAATCAGTAGATAGGTGGTCTTCGATTCCAATGTCATTAATAGGGAGAATAAATGTCCTCAAGATGAATGTACTTCCCAAGCTGTTGTATTTGTTTCAAAATTTACCATTGCCACCTCCGAGCAATTTGTTCTCTCAGCTAAAGAAACTGTTTATCAGATTTTTATGGAATAATAGACGCTCCAGGTTGCGACTGTCGTTACTGTATTTACCCTATGATAGAGGAGGGCTTAAGTGTCCCAACCCACTCTGGTATTACTGGGCAGCTCAGCTGAGAACGATTATGTTTTATTTTACAGAAACAGAGGCTCCCTTATGGAGGGAGATGGAGGGCCATCGGTTGAGTCTACCTCTTCCAAGCTACCTATACTCGGCTAAAGTTAAAAAACTCAAGAAAAGCACTGAAAATCCTATAGTTAAAAACATGATTGAGGTGTTGCGGCAAGTCAAACAATTTTTGGGAGAAACAGAGTCTCTTTCACTTTTCAGTCCAATATGGAGGAACGATCTTTTCCCCATAGGGAGGTCTGGGTGGTTTAAAGACTGGGCTGAAAAAGGCTTACAAAAAATAGGAGATTTATATGAACCAGATGGGGATCAGATGATGTCATTTGAGGAAATAATAGATAAATACAACATAAATCGCAAACAATTCTTTGGCTATTTACAAGTGAGAGATTTCATCAGAAAACAGCAAAATCAATCTTTAACTATTCCCACTATGTCTGCAATAGAAGAGGTAATGTTGATGAACTGTATAGGAAGAGGCATCATTTCTAGGATATATAATCATCTGGTAGGACAGTCTGCAGAGTCTTCCATGGAGAGACTGGAGGCATGGAGAGAGGACTTAGATGATGAAGACATTACTGAAGGGGACTGGGAGGAGGCATGTGATAAAGCACAATCCCAAACGTTTAACTCACGTCTTAAATTGCTGCAGTATAACTGGTTGATGAGAGTCTATGTAACGCCAGAAAAGATCAATAAATACAATGGTGCCATTCCTGATTTATGCTTCAAGTGCCAAAAAGAAAAAGGTACACTTTTCCACTGTCTATGGCAGTGCAACCAAATCAAAACATTTTGGGATGCAGTAAGAAAATGTATTCAAGATATTTTGTCCATACAAATACCTTTAGATCCAAAGCTTTTTATTTTAGGATTATACCCACTTAATTTTAACATCAGAAGGAGGCAGAAAAGGTTTCTGGATATAGGTTTACTTTTGGCCAAAAGAGTTATTGCCGTAACTTGGAAACAGGTTGGTAGGCCGGGGATCGGGAGATGGATTTCTGAATTAACAACAACGCTGCCCTTAGAAAAAATCACATATATCATCAGGGGTAAACAGGAACTGTTTGACAACATTTGGGGCCCTTTTATTTGTTATCTAGAGAGGACAGATGTGGCCGGCATGATGGAAGCGCCTGGGACTGTTTGACGGACTGTTTCTGTTTTTATTTGAATTTTGTTTTTTGCTCCTTTATTCCATTGGCTCTCTGTATTCCATTCTAAATACCTGTACATGAGTCAAGATGTAACTGAAAAATGTAAGCTAAATTAGTCAGCCCCCAGAAGAATCATGGTCTGTATGTCGGTGTGTTTTTGTTTTTGTTTTGTATGTTTGTTTATCTTTCTGTCGTGCTATCGGGGGGAGGGGAGGGAGGTGGGATATGTATGGGATGTTTGTATTGTAATTTGTATAAATGTGATAAATGAAAAACAATAAATACAATGTTGGAAAAAAAAGAAGGCTGAACTTTTTCTGGATGGACTTATCGGATGGATGGATGGACGCATAGTCACCTTCCGTTTAGCCAATCATAGGCGAGGAGGCGTTCTCAGAACGGAAATGGCTGAGCGGGTTGTCCGCATCGATATAAATATCAACAACTAGCCAACAGATACCAAAGCTGGTGGGCTTCATGGAAACAGCATGACTCGAACTGGTCAACCAATTACATCAATCTGGTCATTCAGTGGCATTTTATTGCCACATAAGAAACGTAGCGCACAGAGCTAACAGATAGCTAACGCCAGATTTCTTCTCTCAGTTTATAGGCGGGTCGCTGACACCTTCAAGGTGCTTACCGCCACCTGCTGTACAAGTAGGTTACTTGTACATGCATACATACATCTATCCATTTTATAATTCTGTCGATTTTCTGATGGATCAGTGTGGCCACGGCCTAACAGAGGATGGATGGATGGATGGATGGTAGATCTAGTGATAAAGAGATAGAGGTGATACTACTTTAGACAACGGACTGGATATCCAACAGTGAAGTGATCTGGAAACAGTGTGTGTGTGTGTGTGGGGGGGGGGGGTTGTTTCGGTAACTCCCTCTGTAGCACATAGTAATACAACAATATCACAATATAATGTATCTGTAAAAACATAATCAAAAATCCCTCTGGCTCAGCACAGAGAAATATGACGAATCGATGCGGTAGATATGGGAGTCAAAATGGGTCAAATGGGGAAAAGCTAATAAATGTGTTTACTGAACACTGTCCAGGAGGTCCCTCACCCTCACATGATGAAAAGCAGCTGGAAGAAGAGGATGCGCTTTCTAAAGTGAGGTGAAGTGAGGTGAGAGTGAGCGAGCTCAACTCCAAACTAAAGCCAGCTTCATCATCATTATCTGATACCTCTGCTTATGGAAGCATCCGTTTCAGCATCACATTTGTGTTGGCTGGCTGCCTTCTCTAGACTTAAAACACTGCACACTGTCAAACAATGCCGAAAGCTGTACTACTGCACTGACTACATATTTAATCATTTATCTGATCGACTACAAACCTTTCAGTCTTCAGTTTATTGTCAGCTTGTCATGCTTTGCTTTTGAGTACAGATAATGTGGATTCTAGCAGGAGCAAAAGCAGAGGATGAGAGGACTGTGGGCACTGGGCGGAGGAGTGGAAACACCAACGCAGCAACAGCACTCAACACAAATCACTACTGTGAAAAACACATCGAGAGCTTGCAGCCCCCCTCCACTCACTTTTGTCATTTTTAACATATTTCATGTGTAGCTGTGTTTTTCCTGCTCTGGTAATTAGCAAAAGTGTTCGCCACTGTATTTTGTTGACAAATAACCTTATTTTGGGCTCAAAAACTTTTAGCTCGTGCTAAAATTTACAATTACAATTTTAGGTTCGTACAATTGTGAAAACAAGATAGACTTCTTTTTCTTTTTGCCTATTTATCAGTTTTTTTTCTTTGTTTTTCAGTTGAATTATATTTAAAGTTCAAAGAAATCCAGTATTAAAACAACGTTGTCAAAGTCAATGAGTAATCACATTAATTAAATAATTGTGATGTCAATATCAGTCAAAATAATCGTGATAATGATTTGTGCCATATTCGAGCAGCCCTGCCATTGCAGCAGTTGGTTGCCAACAGGTCATTAATTTTGAGCGCCTCAAAACAAAGAGGCATTCAACAATGGCATTTACAATCAGGGCCATTTGGTACCAAGTCATTCCAGAGCATATCAAAGGTAAGATTGTTCAACTTATTACTGATTTGTTCAACATTATTCAGACAGGTATACTTTATTTCTTCAATTCTACACCTCCTCTCCCACAAGTTCATCCAAGCTCAGCTGAAGGCGTCTTTTGATGTGTCGAGACTCACAGGCCGGGCACGATGGTATGATGACAAGATAATGTGTGTGTGTGTGTGTGTGTGTGTGTGTGTGTGTGTGTGTGTGTGTGTGTGTTGAGGGGGGGCTGAACCATGAAATATGACAAATACGGAATCTGTCATCTACTCCAAACCTCGGAACAAAAATAAAATGTCTTCTTCATGTGACATGCATTCCGCTTTCCACCAGCCACAAGATAGCAAGACATGGAAGAATGAATGTGTGTGTGTGTGTGTGTGTGTGTGCCAGGCCGCGTGTGTGTGTGTGTGTGTGTGTGTGTGTGTGTGTGTGTGTGTGTGTGTGTGTGTGTGTGTGTGTGTGTGTGTGTGTGTGTGTGCGCATGCATGTGTGTGTCAATGTCTGTACTGGCAGTGATTCTCATTCTTTCCTATAAAGAGAGGTCTGCACACTGAAAACTACATTGTGGGTATGAGGGTTGGAATCCGCGGCCTGCTGGCATGCCAGGCCTACGGACATCTGCTTTAACTTAGACAGATCAATATAATAAATTTCACACACACACACGCACGCAGGCACGCACACACACACACACACACACACACACACACACACACACACACACACACACACACACACACACACACACAAATATGATCATTTATTCAACGTAACATAGAACTAAAACAACAAGCTGCACATTATTCTCTCGTGTACAAACAGGATGTGTGTGTATCACAACTATGTATCACTGAATTCATTTGTGTTACAATATCTTATGGCTTTCTGCTACATAACCAACAGGCTATTAGTTGAAGGAAACGGGTTTCCTTCCTTGTCCGTGCCTCAGTCAGCTAGCGTGGTGTTTACTGCCAGGCAATCCAGGCCTCGCAAAACCTCTAAGAGTAGACTCCTTCCCCACTTTCATTTTCATCCCCACATACTAAAAGTCGACCTAAATGAGAGCATTTAACAGCTAAAGTGCCAACGTAAACGTAGGTGGCTGGCTGGGTGGGTGGGTGAGCCTGTTTACTTATTCCTCAACAGCAATCTCTATAATGAACTGCTCTGTTCTCCTCTGCACTGCACTGTCAGTTTGAATGTATGGCCTGTGCGTGTGCGTGTGTGTGTGTGTGTGTGCGTACGTGCGTGTGTGCGTGCGTGTGTGTGTGTGTGTGTGTGTGCGTACGTGCGTGTGTGTGTGCGTGTGTGTGTGTGTGTGTGCGTGCGTGCACGTGGTCAAACATTCCTGCGGGGCTAAGGGGTTCAGCTGTCGCCGGGGCTATTTTCCTGTGCGCTGCATGCCATTGGTGGATCAAAGAGGATTATTCCTGCCTGGGGTCGAAGAACTGAGGGTACAGAGAAAGAGGTGGAGAGGGCGAGGGAGAGAGATGGAGACACAGAGAGAGAGAGAGAGTCAAAGAGAGAGAGATGGAGACAGAGAGAGTGAGAGAGAGAGAACCACCATAGTTTGGAACGGCATCTTCCAGGAATCGAACTTGGGGAAATGGGACTGAGGAATGGAGCTTTGTTTGTCAAAGCAAACCACGAAGGGAATGACACGGCCAAGAACTACAAAGATGGAGAGAGAGAGAGAGAGAGAGAGAGAGAGAAGCAATGCAAATACAAAAGGAAGAGAGGCAGCGTATGCACTGCTCAAGCCATCTCACACAGCACAGAAATAATGATGTGCTGCTACTAACTGTCACACAGGAACATCCCTCAGGCCGCTTTGAGTTTGGCTGTATAGCTTGAGGAGCTGCTTCACACTTTGTCAGACGGTGCCTTCATCATCTTGTCGAATTGGAACAAAGCGCTTTGCTCCCCAATTTGTTTTCTAATGGCTCTCGTGTCCTGTCAAGGCCTTTCCAATTCCACATCCTCCACATTCAATTGGAAAGAGAAGGGGCTATGGCTGACTAGACACCAGCTCAACTATAGGCTAATTCAGATGCAGCATCGGTGTGAGTGGCAGACTGATAGACAGAGGCAGAGCCACAGAGTGTCAAACTGATGGCCAGGCTCAGCTCATTTGTTGGTTGTGGGGTCCACACAGACTAAATCAATCGAGTGGAGTAAGACAGTTGGAGGGCGAGAGAAAACCCCCGCCCCACTTTCCCAATTTGGGTCAACGGCAGCCGTGTGCACCCTCTAAAGCTGTCTGTAATTAAATACAACTAGTTAGAAAGTCTGCAGGAGCTCGGAGCTGGAAGAGGGAAGAGGGAGAGGAAGGAGAGGGGAGGAGAGGAGAGGGGATGGGAGGAGAGGGGAGGAGAGGAGAGGGGATGGGAGGAGAGGAGAGGAGAGGAGAGGGAAGGAGAGGGGAGGAGAGGGAAGGAGAGGGGAGGAGAGGAGAGGAGAGGAGGAGAGGAGAGGAAGGAGGAGAGGAGGGAAGAGGAGAGGAGAGGGGAGGAGAGAAGAGGGGAGGAGAGGAGAGGAGGGAAGAGGAGAGGAGAGGGGAGGAGAGAAGAGAAGAGGGGAGGAGACGGGAGGAGAGGGGAGGACAGGAGAGGAGAGGAGAGGGGAAGAGAGGAGAGGAGGGGAGGGGAGAGGGGAGGAGGGAAGAGGAGAGGAGCGGAAGGAGGAGAGGAGAGGGGAGGAGGGAAGAGGAGAGGAGAGGGGAGGAGAGAAGAGGAGAGGAGAGGAAGGAGGAGAGGAGAGGAGAGGGGAGGAGGGAAGAGGAGAGGAGAGGGGAGGGGAGGAGAGAAGAGGGGAGGGGAGGGGAGGGGAGAGGGGAGGAGGGAAGAGGATAGGAGAGGAGAGGAGAGGAAGGAGGAGAGGAGAGGAGAGGGGAGGAGAGGAGGGGAGAGGAGAGGAGAGGGGAGGGGAGGAGGGGAGGAGATGAGAGGGGAGGAGACGGGAGAGGGGAGGAAAGGAAAGGAGAGGGGAGGAGCGGATAGGAGACGGGAGGAGAGGAGGGGAAGGAGGAGAAGAGAGGGGAGGTGATGAGAGGGGAGAAGAGGAGAGGAGAGGAAGGAAGAGAGGAAAGGAGAGAGGAGGGGAGAGGGGAGGAGAGGAGAGAGGAGGGGAGGGGAGAGAGGAGGGGAGGAATGAAGAGAGGAGAGGAGAGGAGAGGAGGGGAGAGGAGGAGAGGAGATGGGAGGAGAGGAGATCAGAGGAGACGGGAGGAGAGGGGAGGTGATGAGAGGGTAGAAGAGGAGGGGAGAGGATGGGAGAGAGGAGACGAGAGGGGAGGAGAGGAGAGAGGAGGGGAGGAGAGGAGCGAGGAGGGGAGGGGAGAGGGGGAGAGGAGGGGAGGAATGAAGAGAGGGGAGGAGAGGAGAGGAGAGGAGGGGAGGAGATGAGGAGAGGAGAGGAGGGGACAGGGGGAGAGGAGAGGAGAGGAAGAGACAGGAGAGAGGAGGAGGGGAGAAGAGATGGGGAAGGGATTGGACTAGAGTGATTAATTTCATCTTTGTTTTTCTCCTCCCACAGTTGCGAGTGAACACACCATTATACAAAGTAAGGTAGCCTCATTTGTGTGCACGTTCAATGCTCGGCTTTGCTTTCTCCCTGGGGGGAGGAAGCATAAAGATTGTAATGAGCCACAGAGAGTGTTTCCTGAGACCCAAACAGAGAGATAGAGAGACACTAGGACAGCACTCTGCCAGGCCTGGCAGCTCCGCTCTCAACACAAACTCCATGTGGACCATCTATTGACAGCCCATCAACCCCACACATTTCTCTGCTTCTGTCTATCATTCTCCTCCTCCAGCTCCCTCTGGATCCCTCCCCCCATTTTCTCCCCAATTGTACTATGGCCAATTCCCCCTGTTGTCCCCGATTGTTGCTCCTCCCTCCTACCCAGACGCTAGCCTGGTATCCAGACCCATACGAATATCAGTTGTCAGCACTCTTCATATGGGTCTGGATGCAAGCTGGTCGATGTAAGCGCCGGGACTAATCTAATGTTACGATGAGGCATTACAGAGCGCTGCAACAACACACCTGTATGTTAAATAGCTAGCTAGCTGTTAGCTACGTTAACTAAGCCCCAGTGGTGTAGTGCAGGGTAGATGCGGGTAGACGACGTATACCCACTTATTTTTCAGCCGGCTTTGCGTCTACCCACTTCTCCCGGCAGATTCCACCAGGAAGCGTCGGATTGTGGAAGAGAAAGAGTTGGTCAAAGAGTTCAATGATTGACAACAGACAGTAACCAATCAGTTGTGGCTGAAAAATACGTCACAGAATCAGTGGTGGATAGGCTTGTGTCCAGACCCTAATGAAGGATTCATTGGTGCTGGATACCAGGCTACCCAGAGGCCCCTCTCCTTTTCATTTCTCTCTCCACTCACACCCTCCTCCTTTCCTTTCCTCCCTCTGGAGCTGCTCTTACAGTTATTGCCCCCTGGTTGCCTGGTTAAAACCAAAGACGATGGGATTTCAAGCAAGGCGGCCCAACTTCAACTCACTTCCTGTCATTTTGGCATGCAGGTTTTGCTCATGGCTTTCCGCGGACATGGCCACTAAGAGATTTTCGGCAGGTCTGAGTCTATTGGAGTCAATGGGAAAAGTCAATGTGATCTCAGATTATGACAGAACCCTTAGCCCCCATATTCATTCTCCGAAGTCATATATCTTCTGAATATTCTGACACTAAAATGGCATTTTTCAGACAGACAGATCAGGAGAAATCTAAACTTGTTCAAGACCTGTCTCTATCTCAGCAACACACTCTTGTGAGATTTGGCAACAGGAACTTATGATAGCGGCCAGGGAGCGATTAGCTAAAGCTAAATGTGAAGTTCGTTGATGTAGTAGCTAAATCTTTTGCTAGAATTTTTTTTTTATGGAATATCTTATTTTCAACCGTATTGAGCTAACAAGGGGCAGCTTTGTGTTTATATCAGAATCAGAATCACTTTTATTGCCACAGTATGTAAGTTACATACGAGGAATTTGTCTTAGTGTCTGTATGCAGCGTAGCGGTTACATCAATATACAGAGATAAGAAGTAGGAAGATAACGGCAATCGCAAGGTTGCAAGTGCAATCAAATCGAATCAAATCGAGTCAATATATACAATATGTACATGAGTGGGTCTGTGATGGATTTGAGCATGCAGTCTTATATGTGGTTTGTGTGTTTCAAGTTAGCTTGCTAGGTCAGCACTAACCCCGCTTAAAGCCTGCTTGAAGAAGAAAACAAGTGGGGGCGGGGGAGGTAACGAGACTTGGGGAGAGGTGACCATGTGACCATTTGCATTTAAGAGACTTGCTGCTACCAGTTGTTAGAATTGGCGGAGCCTGCAGTGACCCATCTAGTAATAGAAGATCTATGTTTATCTATGTTATCAGGATGTTAAAACCATCCTGATAACATGATCTCACTTCCTGTTTCACTCTACATATCAGTCAGGGCTCTGAGCCATCCACAGTGATTTCAGTGGGTGGGACTAACTGTACTTGCCTTGACAGATAAACTCCTTCAACCATTCATCAGTGTTGCAAAATCCAATCCACAACTCACCCAGAAGAACAGCGAAAACGTCTTTTCCACCGAGAACTCCAGTGGTGCATATTCTTGTTCGTGTTTAATTGTTGTTTATTGCATAAATGGAAATACAGTTATGTTTGGCGTTGAAGACTCCGCTCTTTACAGAAGATGCTCCTCCCTGAATCGGCCCAGCAGCATGCTGCTACGCCCAACAGGGAGTGCAGCAAAATCCCCCATGGGGATAGAAGATTCAAGATTAATTTAAAACCATAGTGAGTAGCAGAGGGAGCCTAAGCAAGATATGGAATACATGTTCAACTTTTTGAGCCATGCAGACTCTGAGCTAGAATACATGTTTAGCTTTTGAGCCATGCAGACTCTGAGCTAGAAAGGTGAAGGCAAAGCAATTGCCAGCAGCAGCAGTGTGAAGCAGCATGGGTGGAGCAAAGATCAGAGTGAGAGGAGGCCGTATTTAAACGGACCGCCTTATTGTGAGAATGGCTGTGATTGGTGAATGAACTGATCCAATCAGACAGCTGGTTCCAGCTAGGGTGTAGCGCATGACTTCCGTGTCTCAAATGAACTAACGCGAGGCTTCATGTATTGAGTCTACTTCCGCAATAACTGCACTTATGGCTGTTTACTCTATTAACGTTAACGTTACTGCTCGTTGGGACACACCGGTGGCTCACCTGGTAGAGCACGTACCACAAAGGCATCTCATCCCCTCTCTCTCATACCTTTCCTGTCAACCTACTGTTCTATCTGAGGCAAATGCAAAAAAAATCAACGAAAAGAAAAAAGAACGTTACTGCTCGTTGCTTCGGGAGCCGCCACACTGTGCTGCCAGCGGCATCCCTGATTGGCTGGTTACATTATTGGCTGGGGGCCAGACTGATCCACAGTTCACATGAATGGTTTACCAGGCTAGTTGCCTGGCAGGAAGGCTATGTTTGCGCGCATGTGTGTGTGTGTGTGTGTGTGTGTGTGTGTGTGTGTGTGTGCGTGTGCGTGCGTGCGTGTGTGTGTGTGTGTGCGTGTGTGTGTGTGTGTGTGTGTGTGTGTGTGCGTGCCACCCAGGCTGTATACCTAGGTGGTGATGCGGAGGTTATTGGTGCATTAGGACAGCCTGTGCAAAGAGGATTATGGCTTCTGTCCAGATGAGCGTCCAGAGGGAGCTTATGGTCCAGATGAGTGTCCAGAGGGAGGAGCTTATGGGTGCCGCTTCACCACTGATGATGCCTGGAAAACATTCCCCTGCAAATCAATGGCCTGAATCCAGCCCCCTTCAATCACTATCATTATCACACTAACCTTTGTACTGGAGGGGGGAGGCACTCGCATAATGTTAGGCTGTGGCAAAATGGTTGTGTCCCTACACCTACTGTACGCCACATACTGTAATCATCAACCCATTTGAAATGAGCAGCGTTCTCATTTGAAGCTGCCTCTGGCAACAGCAGCATCAGCAGGCACGCTCAAAACATATGTCATAAACGTGTGCGGTGCAGCACGCTCCATTTGCGCGGCAGTATTTTTAGCATCCCCACACTCTCTATGTGTCAGCACGGCACAGCAGAAGGCCAGCGCTGAGCCCAAGTCAGACAGGAAATAAGACAATGCAGGGTTCCGCTTCAACTCGGGCGTCCGCTCGACCATGTGAGTCCCTCACATGCAGCCTGGCTGTGAAGAAGAATGTGTTGTTCTTTTCACCACACCAAGCATGTGAGTCCCTCACATGCAGCCTGGCTGTGAAGAACAATGTGTTGTTCTTTTCACCACACCAACCATGTGAGTCCCTCACATGCAGCCTGGCTGTGAAGAACAATGTGTTGTTCTTTTCACCACACCAACCATGTGAGTCCCTCACATGCAGCCTGGCTGTGAAGAAGAATGCTGGAATTGCAAAAAAAAAAGAAAAAAAAATACCCGATTCCGATCCGATCCGTGAATTAGTGCCAATATCGGCACCCGATACCGATATTGGATCAGATCGGCCCCATCCCTACTTTTCACCAGACCAAACATGCGATTCCCTCACATGCAGCCTGGCTGTGAAGAACAATGTGTTGTTCTTTTCACCACACCAATTAAGTTGATTTTCGAGGGGGATGCAAAAGAAATACGCCTAGATCGTTCCCCTGCTGTAGCTGTGTCGCGGTGAGCTCTCGAGGTATAAACAACGACCAGAGAGTGGGATTTGTGTTTCAAAGAGCAGTGTTCCATACCATTGCATGCACACACACACACACACACACACACACACACACACAAATCACAGATGTTAGCCTATCCCTTTCAAACACTTTGCACTTCCTCTTTCAAGTTAAACTAATGAAACAACATGAAAGCATCTTTCTTCAAAAAGAAAAGTCCTCAAAGACTGAAAGATGATACTGGGCTTTGTGATGACCATCAAGGTCAAAATGGCAGCCATGATGGGTCGTTAAGCCACTGATAAATAGGCAGGGGGACACATGATACAAAAAGAGATATCCATCATTCATCCATTAAGGAAAGCAGGAAATGATGTCATAGGAAAATGCTCAGTCTAGCCCTAACACTGGTGGGGTCGTGTTGCTCAGTCTAGCCCTAACACTGGTGGGGTCGTGTTGCTCAGTCTAGCCCTAACACTGGTGGGGTCGTGTTGCTCAGTCTAGCCCTAACACTGGTGGGGTCGTGTTGCTCAGTCTAGCCCTAACACTGGTGGGGTCGTGTTGCTATAGGAAAATGCTCAGTCTAGCCCTAACACTGGTGGGGTCGTGTTGCTCAGTCTAGCCCTAACACTGGTGGGGTCGTGTTGCTCAGTCTAGCCCTAACACTGGTGGGGTCGTGTTGCTCAGTCTAGCCCTAACACTGGTGGGGTCGTGTTGCTATTTTTACATTTCAGATGCCCTTGTTGGGAATGCTCAGCAATCATCCTAATCTTAAAGCATGTAGCATTCTGTGACTTTACCAACAACACTGTCAGCAGTCACAAAGCATGTATTACAAGAAACAGCAGTGAAATCTCATGTACATGTTTGCTAAAACTAACTGGCGCTCAAGCCACACTATTTGCATGCCAGTCTTGTATGCATATCTGAGGCCAACCCCTAGTACACAAATGCTTGATAGCAAGAATAGCCGGTGGCCTCTTGAGGTATGAGAACTATCCACCAAGAGGGAAGCTGTTACGACTACGAGAGGTATGAGAACAACTATCCACCAAGAGGGAAGCTGCTCCGACTACGAGAGGTATGAGAACTATCCACTGAGAGGGAAGCTGCTCCGACTATACGAGAGCAGGGTTTGAGCTTGAATTGTGAACACACAGCCGACATACATACAGCAAATCTTCTCTGCTGTCATCTCCTTTGCTGTGCTGAACCAACTGCCCGAGGTGTCCATCTGCCATCACCCACACGGAGTGCTGTTACTCCCCAGACAAAGGCTCCCACAGTAGGGGCCTTCCCCGGCGTTTCCCCTGCCTCTCGCCCACACAAAGGGGATCCATTTCAACCACTTTTAGCTCAGCTACTTTGCGCTTACAGGCCTCCTCTCCCTCCCCTGAGGGTATGACTGGCTGGTTCCTCTCCCTCCCCTGAGAGTCGGACTGGCTGGTTCCTCTCCCTCCCCTGAGAGTCGGACTGGCTGGTTCCTCTCCCTCCCCTGAGAGTCGGACTGGCTGGTTCCTCTCCCTCCCCCGAGAGTCGGACTGGCTGGTTCCTCTCCCTCCCCTGAGAGTCAGACTGGCTGGTTCCTCTGCCTCCCCTGAGAGTCAGACTGGCTGGTTCCTCTGCCTCCCCTGAGAGTCAGACTGCCTGGTTCCTCTGCCTCCCCTGATAGTCAGACTGGCTGGTTCCTCTGCCTCCCCTGAGAGTCAGACTGGCTGGTTCCTCTCCCTCCCCTGAGAGTCGGACTGGCTGGTTCCTCTCCCTCCCCTGAGAGTCAGACTGGCTGGTTCCTCTGCCTCCCCTGAGAGTCAGACTGGCTGGTTCCTCTGCCTCCCCTGAGAGTCGGACTGGCTGGTTCCTCTGCCTCCCCTGAGAGTCGGACTGGCTGGTTCCTCTCCCTCCCCTGAGAGTCGGACTGGCTGGTTCCTCTCCCTCCCCTGAGAGTCGGACTGGCTGGTTCCTCTCCCTCCCCTGAGAGTCAGACTGGCTGGTTCCTCTGCCTCCCCTGAGAGTCAGACTGGCTGGTTCCTCTCCCTCCCCCGAGAGTCGGACTGGCTGGTTCCTCTCCCTCCCCCGAGAGTCGGACTGGCTGGTTCCTCTCCCTCCCATGAGAGTCAGACTGGCTGGTTCCTCTGCCTCCCCTGAGAGTCGGACTGGCTGGTTCCTCTGCCTCCCCTGAGAGTCAGACTGGCTGGTTCCTCTCCCTCTCCTGAGAGTCGGACTGGCTGGTTCCTCTGCCTCCCCTGAGAGTCAGACTGGCTGGTTCCTCTGCCTCCCCTGAGAGTCAGACTGGCTGGTTCCTCTGCCTCCCCTGAGAGTCGGACTGGCTGGTTCCTCTGCCTCCCCCGAGAGTCAGACTGGCTGGTTCCTCTGCCTCCCCTGAGAGTCGGACTGGCTGGTTCCTCTGCCTCCCCTGAGAGTCAGACTGGCTGGTTCCTCTGCCTCCCCTGAGAGTCAGACTGGATGGTTCCTCTCTCTCCCCTGAGAGTCAGACTGGCTGGTTCCTCTCCCTCCCCCGAGAGTCGGACTGGCTGGTTCCTCTCCCTCCCCTGAGAGTCAGATTGGCTGGTTCCTCTGCCTCCCCTGAGAGTCAGACTGGCTGGTTCCTCTCCCTCCCCTGAGAGTCGGACTGGCTGGTTCCTCTGCCTCCCCTGAGAGTCAGACTGGCTGGTTCCTCTGCCTCCCCTGAGAGTCGGACTGGCTGGTTCCTCTGCCTCCCCCGAGAGTCAGACTGGCTGGTTCCTCTGCCTCCCCTGAGAGTCGGACTGGCTGGTTCCTCTGCCTCCCCTGAGAGTCAGACTGGATGGTTCCTCTCTCTCCCCTGAGAGTCAGACTGGCTGGTTCCTCTCCCTCCCCCGAGAGTCAGACTGGCTGGTTCCTCTCCCTCCCCTGAGAGTCAGACTGGCTGGTTCCTCTCCCTCCCCTGAGAGTCGGACTGGCTGGTTCCTCTCCCTCCCCTGAGAGTCGGACTGGCTGGTTCCTCTCCCTCCCCTGAGAGTCAGACTGGCTGGGTCCTCTCTCTCCCCTGAGAGTCAGACTGGCTGGGTCCTCTCTCTCCCCTGAGAGTCAGACTGGCTCGAGGAGTCAAATAAAGACACCGGGTCGATGTTTGGAGAGGTTACAGGCTTGTGGCAAACCGGGCCACTTGAAGCCCAGCACGCTGCGGCTGGATGTTGTCTTTTTTCAGCGCCTGGAAGGAGGAAGAGAATCTGATACTACTAACACCAAGAATGTTACTGTTGTTACATCATCTAAGAATTAGTGCAATGTCACAAGAAAGAAAGCACGAATGCCACAAATCAGTCACTATCACTCATAGAATAGCAGTGTAAGTGGAAAAGGATTTGATTTACATTCAGAGGCTCCAACATTTTTGTAATTATTTTGTAACTACTAGGGCTCAACATTTAGTTACAGTTTGGTGAGAAATCTTAATTACCTCTGACACTGGGTAGCTGAAGGCATGAAGAGGACATGGTTATCATTTTAGCTAGTGACAATAATCACATAAATTGGATCATAAACCATAAAAAGGCAAACATAAACACCTCTTCACAACATAAACCATGAGATGCCTAGGTCTACTCCTCTTCACAACATAAACCATGAGATGTCTAGGCCTACTCCACAACATAAACCATGAGATGTCTAGGTCTACTCCACAACATAAACCATGAGATGTCTAGGTCTACTCCACAACATAAACCATGAGATGTCTAGGCCTACTCCACAACATAAACCATGAGATGTCTAGGTCTACTCCTCTTCACAACATAAACCATGAGATGTCTAGGTCTACTCCACAACATAAACCATGAGATGTCTAGGTCTACTCCTCTTCACAACATAAACCATGAGATGTCTAGGTCTACTCCACAACATAAACCATGAGATGTCTAGGTCTACTCCACAACATAAACCATGAGATGTCTAGGTCTACTCCTCTTCACAACATAAACCATGAGATGTCTAGGTCTACTCCACAACATAAACCATGAGATGTCTAGGTCTACTCCACAACATAAACCATGAGATGTCTAGGTCTACTCCTCTTCACAACATAAACCATGAGATGTCTAGGCCTACTCCACAACATAAACCATGAGATGTCTAGGTCTACTCCTCTTCACAACATAAACCATGAGATGTCTAGGCCTACTCCTCTTCACAACATAAACCATGAGATGTCTAGGTCTACTCCACAACATAAACCATGAGATGTCTAGGTCTACTCCTCTTCACAACATAAACCATGAGATGTCTAGGTCTACTCCTCTTCACAACATAAACCATGAGATGTCTAGGTCTACTCCACAACATAAACCATGAGATGTCTAGGTCTACTCCACAACATAAACCATGAGATGTCTAGGTCTACTCCACAACATAAACCATGAGATGTCTAGGTCTACTCCTCTTCACAACATAAACCATGAGATGTCTAGGTCTACTCCACTCCACAACATAAACCATGAGATGTCTAGGTCTACTCCACAACATAAACCATGAGATGTCTAGGTCTACTCCACAACATAAACCATGAGATGTCTAGGTCTACTCCACAACATAAACCATGAGATGTCTAGGTCTACTCCTCTTCACAACATAAACCATGAGATGTCTAGGCCTACTCCTCTTCACAACATAAACCATGAGATGTCTAGGTCTACTCCACAACATAAACCATGAGATGTCTAGGTCTACTCCACAACATAAACCATGAGATGTCTAGGTCTACTCCTCTTCACAACATAAACCATGAGATGTCTAGGCCTACTCCACTCCACAACATAAACCATGAGATGTCTAGGTCTACTCCACTTCACAACATAAACCATGAGATGTCTAGGCCTACTCCACTCCACAACCTAAACCATGAGATGTCTAGGTCTACTCCACTTCACAACATAAACCATGAGATGTCTAGGTCTACTCCACTTCACAACATAAACCATGAGATGTCTAGGTCTACTCCACTTCACAACATAAACCATGAGATGTCTAGGTCTACTCCTCTTCACAACATAAACCATGAGATGTCTAGGCCTACTCCACAACATAAACCGTGAGATGTCTAGGCCTACTCCACTCCACAACATAAACCATGAGATGTCTAGGCCTACTCCACTCCACAACATAAACCATGAGATGTCTAGGCCTACTCCACTCCACAACATAAACCATGAGATGTCTAGGCCTACTCCACAACATAAACCATGAGATGTCTAGGTCTACTCCTCTTCACAACATAAACCATGAGATGTCTAGGTCTACTCCTCTTCACAACATAAACCATGAGATGTCTAGGCCTACTCCACAACATAAACCATGAGATGTCTAGGCCTACTCCTCTTCACAACATAAACCATGAGATGTCTAGGCCTACTCCTCTTCACAGTTAAAAGGTCATAGTGTTGGTTAGCAGACTCGTTAATGACAGGAGAGGAAACCTCCGGCATAATGAATCAACTGAAGGAATCCTCTGTGCCACGTCCAGAAAAGGAAACACAAACAAAGGAAATCAACCCTACAATGCACCGCGATGCCAACCCCTGGTGCTGCTGGAAGAATGCTGAAAAGCCCCCATTCAATCATCGATGAGAGGGAGGAAGCAGGAAGACTCTTCATCTTCTCCCCGCAGACAAACAAAACTTCAGATGATCCAGTGACTTATGTTTATGGGCTTATTACTTCAGGACAAGTCTTTAACTAAGAACTTCCGTTTCTGTTTCTGACTGTTTAAAGACGTCCTCATAGCTGGGAAAAACATTCCAAGCAGGATTCAATCCCCACAGACAGGTTAGGTTGGAAGGAGGAGAGAGAGAGAGAGAGAGAGAGAGAGAGAGAGAGAGAGAGAGAGAGAGAGAGAGAGAGAGAGAGAGAGAGAGAGAGAGAGAGAAAGGCAGAGGGAGAGAGCGAGAGAGAGGGAGGGAGAGAGAGAGAGAAAGACGGAGGGAGAGAGCGAGAGAGAGGGAGGGAGAGAGGCAGGCGAATGGAGGTTTAGTCAACCTGATGAATTAAACAGACACTCTGAGGCCATAAAGCTCTCAGACGCCCACACAATGAATTTAAGACTTGACGGGAATCGTTCAGCAGGAAATGACTAGTCAGTTTAGGAATAATCATAATAATAACACAGTTTGTCACATTTCAAATTTGTCACGGTTCAAAAGGAGCCCTTAAGTTGTCACATAATAGAAGCAGCAGCTATGAGACCAAGGTTGGTCAATTTTCTAAATTGAACAAAGCAGTGGCAACATACAATCTATATTATGACCTCTTTATCAACGTCAAGGCTCTTATTTTGTCTTAGCGTTTTACTCCTGTTGCTGAAAAAAAATTATAATAACAAAGTTGATTGAGAATTCAGATTATACTGATTTTGTTGATTTTGATTTCATGTTGTGAAAGTCTTAGTCAGCCTACACAACTAGTACCGGAGCCTTTTGGCAGAGCACAGAGTCTCACATCTTACATTAAATTTACTCTGAAATACCTTGAAAATGATCTGGTGAAAATCTAAAGATTTCGGGGCTGGGCTAAGCTAATGTTAAACTTTCAACATCGTAAAAGCGCCCCCGATGTGAAACACTGAGTTTCACAGTCATTGCCAGTGCATACTACTGTATAGATCCTATACACCTTCCCCCTTAGAGACTAAAAGCTATTTCAATCAGTCAGGCAGTGCTGTGTGACAAAAATCAATTGCAATCGGCCTGAACACGCCAATGCCTTCAAGCGGACGGAATAGGAGCCGTGACGGAGCAAAGCGCTTCGCGGCGATGAAAAGCTCTTTTGAAAGTCAAGCGACACTAAAGTGGCTTTTCTGTGTGCAGGCAGACAGGAAGTGAGGAGAGGTGTGGAGGAGGGCTCACACGCAGCGGGGTCCACAGCGAGAGGAGAGCCAGGCTGTCAGCTCCACAGCAACGAGCCAGGGGCCCAGCCAGAGCAGGAAACACATCCAGCACACGGCTCAAAGGGTACACAGGAGAGCAAATATACAGAGGCTATATATACACCGTCAACCAGCTGCACTACTAACTACACACACATCTACTACACACATCGAACAGGTAATAAGACAGCTAACAGCAGCCAAGGTCAGAACGGCTGCCCAGAAGCACCAGGCAGCAGCTGATCCACTCCTCTGTGTGATGGAGACGGAGACAGAGTGATGGAGACAGGGAAACAGCTGGGTTAAAAATGTATGTTTGAAGGTAGGTTTAAAAACAGATCAATGGCACTGCGGCAGCTCTTGAGTCCATCTTGGGAGTGTACTGAAAGTGTGCATGGCTGTCTAGTGTCTATAGAGATTTTATGATTTATGATCAATTCTACATTAGCTATAGTTGGAACCTGGTCCTCCAGTCAAATCACTTGGGCCAGAAAAGAAGATGAAAAGAGAGTGATAGACTTGGAGGTGAGAAAAAGAGACAAAGACAGAAGAAGAAAGATAGACTGAAAAAAGACAAGAAACACACTGTCACTTCAACGATGGCACTACTACACCTTCCAATGGCATTGTTATGTCACCTGTATTGCTGCTAGCCTGAACTCAGCCTCCGCCTCCCTCAGGAAAACACTGGTGAAACAAACACCAGTGACAGAAAGGAAACTAATAGAACAGGACATGACAGAATGGTACAGTCAGCCATCTGTCTGCCTGCTTGATACACTTTAATTAAAACCATAGAAATATATGACTGATAGATCCTAATAACAAAATGGGAAATGGAATGAGTTTTGTGTTGGCATCCCCTCTGTATAGCCTTGCAGGATCAATTTCAATAAAGAGAGAAATCTAATTGAATAACTGCATATCCGTTTAGGGGCAAAAGAGTCACTGAACTTCATCATTCAATATCTCTAAAATAGTGTCTGTAAAGTGCTAGAATTTTGCCCCCCAAGGACTCCATTTCGAACTTTTTTTTTTTTTACATTTTATGCTAGCAATTACTTGACTTCATTTCACCTCAAGAGCAGATCTCACTGTTTTCAAATCTAATTTTGGAAAATGCCATTTGAAAGAAAACATTCAATCAGAGCCAGTGGGGAGCAGAGTGAGTGAGCAGCACAACAAAGAGATGTGCAAGATAGTAGCTACAGCTCGAGCCCAAAGCCCGTGGGGGCGACGGCAGTGCTTTATCATCTTCAGACTTCCACTCCACTGAGGCCGCTGCAAACACACACAGCCAGCAACACATGCACAAACACACAAACACATGCATGAAGACAACAATACAACAGCTTGCACAAACACACACACAAAAACCACGCATACGCATATATGCATGCATGCATAAGCAAACAAGCACAAATAATATGTCCACAGAGGCACACATGTACACGTGCACACACACACACACACACACACACACACACACATGCGCGCACACACACGCACACACACACACACACACACACACACACACACACACACACACACACACACACAGTATCTGGGGATATCTGGGACAGGTGAATATCTATCCAGAGGAGGGGAGGGTAAAAAGGAGAAACAGATGCACAGGTGGAGGAGAGATAGAGGGGAGAGTGACTGAGACAGAAGAGATAGAGGGAGGTGGGCTACAGAAGGAGGGAGGTAAAAAGGGGGGGAGGGGCAGACACAGATGAGGAGATAGATGAGAGAAAAATGAGAGACAGACATAAGCATAGAGAGAGTGAGACCTCTTGTCTCTGGAAACACTATGTTAGATTGAGCAGGAGAAAAGAGGGAAAGAGATTGAGAGAGAAAGAGAGAGAAGATGAAAGGAGAGGAAACAGAGCAAAGGGAAACTGATTCAATACAGGAGCAATACAAAATCATTTGTATTCATTAAAGGCAGGAGAGAATATAAGACCAAGTGGAAGGAGGAGATAAGGCCAGCAAAGTGTGGACGGCACCGTGTGTGTGTGTGTGTGTGTGTGTGTGTGTGTGTGTGTGTGTGTTCCCAGTCAAGGTCTGGCAATGGCGTTCTGTCTGAAGGCCTTTTATCATCTCTATCTGTCTCTGTCTCTCTCACTGACATTAATCCTGACCGCTGCCCTATACTGATCAACTCAATGCCCTCAGTGACTTGAGCTGAGCTGATCTGCTTTTCACTCAAACTGAGAGTAGAGTTTAGCTGCACTCTTCTCTTTTTTTAATCACGTTTTTTAAGGACTTTTCTCCTTAAGGACATACCCTTAATCCGGCTTCCCACCTGCAGACACGACCAATTGTGCCTGTATGGACGCGAGACCAAGACGGAGGTAACACGGAGGCTCGAACCTGCGACCCTCATGTTGGTGGGCAAGGAATCTACCGCTGCACTACCTGGATGCCCATTAGCTATACTGTTCACACACGCACACACACACGCACACACACACACACACACACACACACACACACACACACACACACACACACACACACACTCACACCTTAAAAACTATCTTGGCACTTAGCTCAACTTAGAGTCATTATAGTAAATCCACAGGGGGAAACTGCCCCATCGCAGATTTGAGCCGATTGAGGTCAAACATCCAACAGAGAAATGGATTATTACACCACTGAGCCAGAACAAAGAACTGGACCAGACACTCACTGTTGCTGTGACAGGGACCACACTCTGTGACTGAGAGTAATAGGCCCACTCTATATTCAAGTGTTTAAAGAGGCTGGCAGTGGCAACCATGGCCATTAGCTATTAACACTAAACATTCATAAATAATGCCATTATTATTTCCTTACAACACGCCTCAACCAAGCATAGAGACACTGCGGAGCGCGTCATCGTTCAGAAACCACGCCCAAAATGGGGGAAAACACAAACTCCCCCACAATCCTGGTGTTCTCCTATGTCGCGTGCATGGTCGGGTGTTGCACACAAAGATCATATATACGGAAGATGAACACTCCAACTCACTTCATTGACAGCAACATCCACATTTTTCTTCTCGCCTATTCGCAATGGCTTCCTTGTTTTCCTCAGGAGTACAACAAAACTTTAACTGGCGATTTTTTACATTTGTTGTCTGCACAGCCCACCACACAACAGCTTTTAGCTATGTTTAATTCAAGGAATATGACGCTGGTGTCTGGAAGTGAACGGAACTTTTCCCCCGTGATGGGCGTGGCCTATTTCATGCAGTGTCTCGATGGCATCCTCACACTTTCTTAAGCTGCACTAATATATTCATAATAAGAAATTTAACCTGAACGGACCACAACTACTCCTTTTGTAAGGTTTATGGAAGCTTTGCAGTCATTACAATGTGCTGGGTCACACACACAAGCAGGCATGCACACGCACACACACACACACAAAATCAATGTACACTTCCTTTATGATCGATAGATGCAAGCGTGGTTTAGGGCCCCAGGACACAGATAGTGGCGCTGATGCACAGAGCAGTGCGTTTTTCCTCCCTTAAATGAGCAAGAATAGAAGTGTCTCTTGACGCATAAACAGCTCCTCTCACCCGCCAATCACAATGATTGTCACAGGCAGATGCCCATAAACAGAGACTCTCACCCGCCAATCACAATGATTGTCATAGGCAGACGCCCTTCCTTTAGGAAAATGGCACGTCAGTCACCCCCCCCCCCCCCTCTCCCCACACACACACACACACACACACACACACACAGACGTGCACACACTCTCTCTTCTCTCGCCCACACTACAGCATGGCTATACTGATCAGTAAAGCTGCTGAATCCCTAATAGGACACAAAGCGCTCTCCCTCTCTGGGGTCACAGATTGATATGGAGGAAGGGAAGGGAAAGCAGGACACTCCAGAGGCATAGGCCAGCCTATCACAATAAACCAAGCCTAACAGGTACAACAGGTCCAAATCTCCCTACATCCATCCAATTAGGAAAATATGGGGGGCAGCATGGGCATCGCCATGATAGCTATGGTTCTGTGTGTCTTTTCTTTGTTGGGGACTGTTCGTATGTTGACCTTGCCTGTGTCGGTTTTTGATCTGCTCAAATGGGTTCTGAGAGGGCGGAGTCTCACAGTACTGTAAGCCATCTTTTATGTGTGGGTGGGGTGGTGGTGGGGGGGGGGGGGGGGTCCTGCGGGGAGGGGGGTTATGTTATGAGTGAATTTGTTTGTGTATGTAGTATTTTGTATTCTGTGTGTTTATTGTAGATGTTTGTGTTTCTTATGTTTTTCTGCTTTTATGGGAATTTTTTTAATCAACAACAAAAATGATAAAAAAAGGAAAACCTGAATGAATGTCATCATATCTCTCAAATACATTAGATCTCATCCCTAAAAGTGTTATCCAGCTAATTGAGTTACCTACTATTTTTAAGTGCTTGTATTTATTTTACTTTTGTTGCACCACTCTTTTCAGGTGGTAAAGAAAAATCATGTCATTCCAATATGGCCGTTCTTATTCAACACAAAAGCAGGCACCCATTAGTTCAACAACACTGAGTGGACAGGTCACCATGTGCATGTTAGAAATGAACTGACAGACAGAAGAGAAGATGAGACTAGCCAATAAAGCCAATTTGAGGCTATGGCCATTCAGTAGCCATGTGTGTCCTAGTAAGCAGGGGTCACCTCACCAGCCCATCTCAGTCATCTCCCCGCAGCAAAGCATGCTGGGACAGCCCCCAGCTGCCTGTCTCAGCAGAAACACACGTGGACGTGCACAACTAGAGCATATTGATGTGTTTGTGCCATCCACTCCAATGGGATTTACAAATGTATTCGCAGTGAAGAAGGGGGTCAGGGAGTGTGTGTGTGTGTGTGTGTGTGTGTGTGTGTGTGTGTGTGTGTGTGTTGAGAGGAGAGGAGAGGTGAAAGGAGGTGGCAAGAGAGACACGGTAAAAAAAAGTCCTCATTTCCACAAAGCATAACTGAGGTCAAATCATGTTCTCCTTTTCCTGTGTCTGGTGGTGTAGAAAGAAACCAAACAAAGCACCAATGTTTAGTGTGGGGCTTTGTGTTGTGTGTGTGTGTGTGTGTGTTTATGTAATTGAGGTAATTTTTTAGGGTTACATAACGTCATAATTGAGGGCTCCATAGTAAATAGAGCAGGATTTAATTGAATAACACAAACCGGCCAGCAGGCATTTTGCCAAATCTGTGCTCATGTCTCAGACCATGTTTGTGTCACAATGGCTATTATTGTCAGTGTGAATCAGTGCTGAGAAAAATAGTCACTGGGCCCGTCATATGTCATGTGTCCATGTGTATATTCTCTCTCTCTCTCTCTCTCTCTCTCTCTCTCTCTCTCTCTCTCTCTCTCTCTCTCTCTCTCTCTCTCTCTCTCTCTCTCTCTCTCTCTCTCTCTCTCTCTCTCTCTCTCTCTCTCTCTCTCTCTCTCTCTCTCTCTCTCTCTCTCTCTCTCTCTCTCTCTCTCTCTCTCTCGACTGTGGCAACTCCCTCCATGCTAAACGATTGCACTGGACTCGTATGGGTGCAAATAATAATGTGTGCATGTGCACGCAGAGGAGAAGGGGTGCACTACCTCTGCAGATGAAGACGAAGCAGCGAATGAGGAGAGCAATTACAAGCTGGTAGGCGTCGGCTCACCACGCCCCCTCATCCCCCCCCCCCCCCCCACCCTCTCCCATACATGGCCCGGGGGCTTTATGCATTAGGGAATCATGGGGGTATAATGGTGGAATGGGACACAGGACCGCCTCCAAAACAACCTGCTAATCCCCTGTGGAGGGAGGTGAGGGGTGCAGGGGGGGCGCCCTGACAATGAGCCCCCCCCCGCCCCACGACACGCGCCAGCACCCTCAACCACCCATCACCCCACCCCCATCCCCATCCCACCTCATCAACTGCAGTGACATCCTCCCCCAGGGAGGCAGCGGTGACATCAGGCAGGGAGAGCAGGAAAAGCCCCAGGCCAGACATAGGCCCTCCATGGCAGCCAGGCCTCCAGCGCCACTCTGCAGCCAAGAGTGGGAACATTGGATGAGGAGACCTGTTCCATTCTGTCTTTATCTGATGCTGCGAGCGAGCACCATGGTCCTTTTTCCCCAGGGCTCCGGTTCTAAATCAATCCTCTCCACTCGCTGCTTGGTAGAGAGAATTCACCTCGCACGCACACGGATCCAATCCAGCTCGTTAAAACGCTTTAATTATGTGTCTAAATTATGATGAGCAATGACATGCTTGATTGGCTGTATCAAAGGGCCTTAACGAGGAGAAAGGCCTCTCTATCTGTGTCTATTTACTCCAGCTCTCCAAACACAATGACAACATGCAGCCTAATAGTTGTTCAGCAGCTGAGTCAGTGTGTTCTCGTCCTGAGACACGTTTGTGACAGATTATCCGCCGTCTCTTCACGGAGCTTTGAACAGGACTTTGTGTGTGAGTGTGTCTTTCATTTGACTCCACACCTCCACTGGTCCTCTCCTCTCTTCCCTGCTCTCATCCCTTCTTTACTGGCAAGCCAACCCATCTTTGAGCTTAGAGAAATGACTTTGATATGAAAGACTTTCCCCTTTGGCTCCATCCAATATCTCCATACGCCAACTCCGGCACGCACGTCCATTTTGGAATCAGATATTAACACCAACCCATCAATCTTCCAACATTCTTGCTTCAGGATAAAAACGTGTAATCACTCCGATGGTGGGCTAATGGGCGCCTTAATGTCAACTCGCCGAGACTCCATTCATATTTCATCAGTGACAGAGGCGCTGTCCTCGTTGGCCCCACTCGGCTGGTAAGACGAATCAACATCAAAGGCTGCTACCTCCCAATTAGACGGTGAGATGTTCTCATCTCATGTCGATTTGGCCCCAGATCAAATAAGATCCAAGGAATTCCAAGGCCTTTTAGTTACCCAGCCTCCCTCTCAAAAGGGGGTCAAATGTTCACTGAAAGCACCTTAAGGAAGTCACATTTAAAATGGCCAACGTAGCGACCCATTTGTTTCAATATTTAGATATCACATCAATACTGCAGCTTGTATGTTTTTAAACACCCAATGGAAATATGTGGAGGAGTGAAAACAGCGATGAAGATAGGTTTTTGAGGCCGGCTCAAGTGCTGGTTTGCGGTAAGATGTGCAGACTTGTGGAAAGGCAACAGCTGTTCCCCCTGCTGGCCTGAATAATTCACTTCCATGGTGAACTCTGACCCCCCATCTGGGGATCAATGGTCATTTAAAGATCATTAGTGGTGTGAGGTTATTTTGCCACAAGGATAAACGTTTTGGTATGATGGGGTTTTTCTGCTCAAAAGTCTTCTATTTTGGGACTACTTAACTCAATATTGCTCTTATGCATGTGTAATAACATGCTAAACCACATGCTGCATTAACGGAACGAGAATCACAGCAATACCAATATGAAAGAGTGAAGTGTTTCATTTTCTCTGCGGGATTACCTCTTGACCGGAAAATCGTTTAAGCATGGCTGAGATCTGAGAAATCCCCCCCAAAAACATACACACGCACGCGTGCGCACACACACGCACACACACACAGGAAACCAAGCGACATTCACTGCAAAGATCTGTCTCAAGACCACATCAATCCTCTTAATGGAGTGGATGCCATTATCCCCATGCAGTCACTGATAAATATGGAATATATCAACAAAACGGAGAGACAGGATCTTGATGGCAAAGCGCACACAGACTTGTTTGATCTTCAGATTCCCCCCAGTTCACCTGCTGAAGCTGACACATCATCACAAGTTGTTATCCTAACTAATCCTTAACTGCAGTATCAGACAACTTCTCACCATATCATTTACCTTCTCCTTTGTGTGTGTGTGTGTGTGTGTGTGTGTGTGTGTGTGTGTGTGTGTGTGTGTGTGTGTGCGTGTGCACATGCAAGTGTGCGCATGCTTGTGTGTGTGTGTGTGTGTGTGTGTGTGTGAATCATGTAACCAGATTTTCACAAAAACAGCCTACTTCCTCTCAGAAGGAACAGGTCACATCACAATGGAGAGCACACAGAGTAACGTCTAAATCACGACCAATTAAAAGAGTCTTATTGCTCATATTGAGGAAAAAAGGATAAAGAGCCTTAATCCAATTAACAAGGCCCCCTGTAGCAGTTTGGGGACAATGCAGGGTATTTAGCCTTCAGAATAAATCTCCTTTTATAAACCTTTTATACAACCAAGTGACCTTTGACAGGAAAGGGAAGCAAGTGGATTTAAGACGTTAAATTCAATCAATCAATTCTGGCCTATCAAATGATGTGGGGGATGCGATGACTCTGGGGGGGATCTCTCCCATTAGCATAGGATTAAGTATCATATAACTGCACAGTGACTGAGGTCAGGTCTTTAGCACTCGACTGGACAGGGAAGAGAAACATGTCCACGCCGGGGAAACATGAACCAGACCAGTCAAGTGACCAGAAGCAGACTGTGACGGAGAGGGGCCAAAGGCTAGGTTCCGGTTCATTGTGCCTCACTGATTTCAGGCCATGGTGGCAAGGTAGAAGAAGCACCTAGCAGCACTTACATTTTAGGGAAATAATAAGCAATATTTACAGCAGACTAGGAGCCCTACTAGGGCCCTACTTGTGTAACCAGATATGTACTAGACAAAATAGACACTGGTCCTCCAAAAGACTACTTTGTAGGGGTGCTGTACTAGATGATCTAGGATCTAGAAGTCATCACCCTAAGGAAAATAATATTCCTACAATATTCATTTCCCATTGAGAGACTTATGGTGTGTTTTACAGTACTCATTTGTCTGTTAATAGTGACGTTATTATATATCTTTAAAGTTGTGCAGCTGCTTATGTGACGTGTGTCCGTTTGTAGCACGAGATGTCTGTTTGTAGCATGATGAGGGGTGGGGCTAGGGAAGAGGATAGGAACTCGGGATAGGAAGGTGGTAGAGATTCGGGGTTTGAGGAGTGGGTAGGGGGATGTAGGCAGGGGGAGGCAACGGAAGGGGCGGGGTTAGGGGAAAATGGCCATAGCTCATGATAGGAAGGTCGTAGAGGGCACGTTTTCCTACAAGTAAAGTAAACAAACAACACACATCAGAAATAATAGCTTTTCCACAGAGCTTATATTACATTTGATCAGATGACTGCTCCTAAAACTGCACCGCTTACTTCAACACCACCTCACCTGGGTGTGATGTTTTGTTTATTTTTATTATTTCTTTTCGATATTAAGTAGGACTTTTTTCCTTCTGTGATACGGTATTTGAAAAGTATCCTTGTGAAATGATCAGTATTACTGGATTAGTCCACTAGTTGGTTTTCGTAAGGGCTGTGAGAGCATGTAGGAGGCTCCATGGAGCATCACACAGAACAGCCCCAACATCTCAAGGGAATATTATTATGAGACATTTAAGCCGCCTCTCAGCGGTCGCATCTGAATGAGCCTTTTTTGCTGGTCGAGAGAGGAGCGCACAACAAATTCCTACCACGCCAATAGGGCAAAGAGAAGTGTGTGTGGCTTTTTGTGCTCACATTTGGCTCAGTTGCGTTGTGTGGTCGCTTGTTTGTCTCACTTCAGTGTTTGATATACAGCCTGGAGCAATACACTACAGTAGGATACTCACATTTCCAGGACCTAGCCTGCACAAGGTCCAAAAGCGACCTCCAGACCAGAGCACTATACAGTACAGCCAGAAAGAAATGCTCTTAGCTTTTCCAAACCAGCCCAAAATACAGTCAAATAATCTCAGATATTTTTCTTTCTTTCTTTCGAAGAGCAAAATGTGGCATATAGTGGCAGAGCAATTGCAACTGCCTGTGGTGTAACTGCTGCTTTTTTCCAACAACAAGAGCAAAGCACTTGAAAGGTAGGATAACGTTACTGTAGGTTATGCACTGACGATGCAATGGGGGGTAGAGGCCAGTGAGTGGAAAATCCAAATGTAGCTAGTACCGTATTCATTCGGTGAGCCATGGGGGGTCAGAGCGACAACCGTGCTTTACAATGTGGCAGCGAGATGAAATCCAGTGAGTGAGGGCTCTCATCAGATCACGCCGGGCTGTTTGTAACAGAGCTGATAAATCACTCAAAACAATTCATGCAGCTGCATAATCATCGTAGGTTCAGCAGCTCATCATCCAGCTCATCCACACACACACACACACACACACACACACACACACACACACACACACACACACACACACACACACACACACACACACACACACACATAGCCTGCTACACACGCACGCGACTGAACGTAAAGGACAACAGTTTTTAAACGTAAAAGGCACAAACTTACCGACGCCGTATTTCTCGTGCTCTGTAGGTATCCACATGTTTAAGTCAGTGGTCGGAATAGCAGCGGAAAACAGGTTATTTGTGCTGTGTTACGCATTCTATTGGCGTGCTTTCCTCCGCTCTGTAGTAGGAGTCATTGTTTAGGTTTACAGAGGGAGAAAGCGCTGCTGTGCTGCTGCTGCTGCTGCTGCGCTGCTGGCTGCTGCTGGCTGCTCCTCGTAGTGGTACGGAGACATGTGCTGCCTTCAGGTGCTGTCGGATATATGGGACTTTTGGAGGTCAGCGCACACGAACGATCCGAAAACGATTGTGGGATTTTCTGTGTCCTATGTTGCCGAGGGAGCGGAGAGCATGATGCAAGATATATCAACAGCTGATGTTGCACACGTTTCTATTTTCACATTTTTCTTTGTTTGACATTTAGTTGCAATTTGTTTTAGTGCATTAAGCTCCCCTCTTGTTTGGCTAATAAAGTAGCCCTAATTAAACCTTCAATTAGGCAATGCTTTATTATTTCCATCAGTGAGAGAAGACCCAAGTCTTTTGGCTTTTTGGCTCTATAGTTGGCACATTACTTCTTGACATGTTTTTCCCCTCCTTTTTGTGTCTCTTGTTGCAGCTTTTGTATTTTGAAATTGACAAGTCCAAATAAACCAAACCAAACCCTGACGCAAATTTCTGCAGCACAACGTGAACGTATCACTGCTTTTTTATTGCTATAATTAAACAAAAGCCACCAAATTAACTACTACTACAAGGGTCTAACTAACAAGGGTTCATTTGATTTTATGATTAGCGTTCTACCAAAAAGCACTTGAAGGACAAGTCCTACTATCGGCTGTAGATGCGAGATTTACGAGGAGTACCTGAATGTAGCAACATCACCAGCACACAGGAGCTACGCATGCTGGGGCTTGTAGTAAAAGCTAGTGATGTAAACGACAACGTGGACGTGATGGTCCCGTTATCCATGCCATCTCCGATGTTGAAAACATGTTAAGAGGTTGGTATAAAAGAAATGATGAAAGGCTAAATGATATGTATGAGTTAGAAAGAAAGAAAGAAAGAATCAAAAGAAAGAAAGAAAGAAAGAAAGAAAGAAAGAAAGAGAAAGAAAACATGTATCTTATCTAAACCATGTGCATCATGCAGCAGAGCTGCCTGCTTGAATGACCAGTAAATTTCCTATTTCACATTTGTAAGCATTTAGCTGTCATGCTTATTCAGAGGAATTTCCACTGAGTAAGCACATGGGGGTTGAGCACATTGCAGGGTTGACATTTCGGCAATGGTATGATGTTCTCTTACTGGATCTCCCTGCCACCCTCTAACAAGAGGGATAAGTGGAGAAGATGTATATAGGCAAGAGCTGCACAAACCTAATGGTGGGGTAAGGGTTTACCATGTAGAAAGATGAGTGCCTGTAAGTGGGATGAGGGCATGTCCTCTCTCGGACACACGGGCCTTCCGCTGGGACACCACGGCCATGAAAAATGCATGAGATGCGTGAGGGGGAAGTAGGACTGGAGGGTGTTTCGCAGCAAAACTACAAGAGTTCACGTCATGACACACTTATGTGTGTGTGCGTGTGTGTGTGTGTGTGTGTGTGTGTGTGTGTGTGTGTGTGCGTGTGTGTGTGCGTGCACGTGTGCGTGCGCACGTGTGTGCGCGCGTGTGTGTGTGTGTGTGTGTGTGTGTGTGTGTGTGTGTGTGTGAGAGAGAGAGATTCTTGATGCTCTGGCTGGCCAATATTGTTCTTGTGACATTCATGGCAATCAAGCTAATTTGAATTTGAATTTGGGAGTCTGTACGCATGTACACACATGCCTACATGTCTGTAAGAGATGTCCACACACTTGTTTATAAACCGCCTGTCCTCCCCTTCATGGCATGTCATCTGAAAGATGAAAGTTCTAAAAGAGTCACCTTAATGTTTTTCACTCACTCATTCCCCTCTCCTTCAGGTGCCTTAATTGCATCTACCTGATTAAGGGGGCGTCGGAGCTTTCGCTAATCCAATCACAGTTGGCCACATCCTTCCCATTCAGCCAATCGCAGCTTTAGCGGCAACCTTTTTTGAGCTGTTCCCTTCTCATACTCTGTCTGCTGTCATTTCAGTGTGCTGCAACCCGCCTCCATCCCATTCTCCTCCAGGTCGAAGATCTCCAGAAGCCCTTCTTAGTTCAGAGTTCTTCACCACCACCAGGTCTAGACTCCATGGGGGATATCCTACTCACGGCTTCACTACCCCCTCCATAATCACGATGATGTCAGCGTGACGTCTCACGATGACTTCAGCATGACGTCGCAGCATCGTGATGGAGTCTAATCGCCAAAGACTTTGAACTTTTCATAATCATTGAACATTCATAATTGTTTATTCATAATCATTGATCACATGTAAATATATCATTGCTCATGTTAAATCATTGTCATCAAAATAATAGTGACCTCTGATTTAAATACATTTCTTTCTTTCTTTCTTTCTTTCTTTCTTTCTTTCTTTCTTTCTTTCTTTCTTTCTTTCTTTCTTTCTTTCTTTCTGGTGGTGTGTTTGAATACACAGGCTTTTAACCCATTCTGGTGCTCAGTTCATTTCCCATGCTATACAAATGGTGCATTAAAGAGCTTTGAAGTGTCAAAAGTGCCTCCCTTTCCTCTTCGTTTTTCATCACTGGTCCTGATGTTCATTTGCCCATACGCCTTTGTAGCTTATATGGTGAATTATGAATGGATTTCCAGCAATGGACTTGGGGCATCCTGGCAGCATTGCAGTGTGCTTGGGGTGTTGTGTTGGGGTGTTGTGGCTTGTATGTCAACATTTCTCTCAACGTTTGTCAAATTTCATCCTGATCTTCCCTGTGCCTAATTATTATGATTTATGTTATTATTGTTCATATATATATATATATATATATATATATATATATATATATATATATATGAACAATAATAACACAAATCATTGATTTTACAGTACATTTCCATGTTGCACTATTCCACTCCACATCCTCATGCGGCCTTGATATGTCTGGTTGGAGAGGTGGGGGGATTGTGTGTAGGGTGGGTCAGGGGTGGGGGTGGGGGTGTGAAGTGTGAAGAGAGAGGGGTGTGTGTGTGTGTGTGTGTGTGTGTGTGTGTGTGTGTGTGTGTGTGTGTGTGCGGGGGGGGGGGGGGGGGTGCGTGTTGGAATGTTCTACTCACATATATCCAGTATATAAATAAATCATAAGCAAGGGAGCAAAGTAAGGCAGAACCCCTCTGGATTCACCCCTGTGAGGACTGGAGATTGGAGCTATAGAGTGTGTTCTACATCAGTGAGTCAGTGCATACATTGCATTTCAGTGCTTTTGTAGAGGTTAAAAAAATGACGAGGAAAACAAGAAGACAGGAATATGATGAACGTGCTGTCGACCACCTGCGACCAATTGCGCACTTGACTGAAATGACATGATGGTGTTTTATTGTCAATCTTCACATGTCATTGACCGTTGTCTTGTCACAATACATTACATTTTTCAATGTTCAATTTGTTTTAAAATTGTAAGTGATTCTCCACTTAAGTATTGATAGAGTTAATTTCCAAATGAAATGAATCCATTTTGAACACTTGAAAGCATTACCTGCACTTTATCAGTCAGTACCTCTATTTTTTTTTGCCTACTTGAGAAGGAAGAGTAGGTGTCACCTTTTTCAAATTGTGCTTGAAACAAAATCCTCCGTTTTCTCAAGGCCAAGCGTGCTGTTCTTTCTGTGTGTGTGATGTGAACATACTGATCTGTGATCTGTGAAGGAGGAATAATGGAAAGGCAGCTGAAAGGTTGAATATGGGGAAAAAACCCATTGGTGGGGTGGGTCATAGGTGACATATCTGTTCACTGACCATGCTGTGAACACATTATCATGGTAGACCGAGGACAGGTCCATCACCCAGCGCCCTGCATTTCTTTCTTTCTTTCTTTCTTTCTTTCTTTCTTTCTTTCTTTCTTTCTTTCTTTCTTTCTTTCTTTCTTTCTTTTTCTGTCCTTCCATCTTTCTTTGTTTCTTTGTTTGTTTGTTTGTTTGTTTGTTTGTTTCTTTTTTTCTGTCCTTCCTTCTTTCTTTGTTTGTTTCTTTCTTTCTTTCTTTCTTTTTTTCTGTCCTTCCATCTTTCTTTCTTTCTTTGTTTGTTTGTTTGTTTCTTTCTTTCTTTCTTTCTTTTTTTCTTTCTTCCAGTTTTTCTCAAACATTTCCACGCTGCCTGGGAACGCCTCGGGATCCCCCAGTCAGAGCTGGCTAATTTGGCCAGCGAAAGGGAAGTTCGGTTGGGGTCCCCTGCTGGAACAGCTACCTCCGTGACCCGACCCCAGATAAGCGGTTGAAGATGGATGGATGGATGTTTTCCAACTGAACAAAGTGTGCTAAATGATGCGATGTGTATACGTATGGGAAAAACTGTAATTCTCTCTTCTTACAGCCCTCTCTCTCCCGTCCCATCTCTTTCCGCTCCCCCTGCATCCGCTCCCTCTGTCCTTCCTCCCTTTCTCCACGTTTGCTCCGAGTTTCATCAGTAGGACCCATATGTTCCCTGCTGGCGTCTTAGTTGGGAGAACAACTGGAGCTGATGGAGTGAAGATGGAGTCGGTCATTGCCACAGACAGTTCCACAAGCCCAGATGGGCTCTGAAGATTGCTCAGCGTTTCCGCCACTCACCCACCACCAGTCCCTTTTCATCTCTAGCCCATGGCCACAAATAAACAGAACATCTGTGGTGCATAAATCAAAATGGGTGTAGGGTGAAGACAGAGGAGAATAGAAGAGGAGAAGAGGAGAGAAGTGAACAGAAGAGAAGAGAAGAGAAGAGAAGAGAAGAGAAGAGAAGAGAAGAGAAGAGAAGAGAAGAGAAGAGCTATTGTGATTTCTAGATCAAGGTCTCTTAACCTTGAATACTATGTTCCAAAAGAATATGTTGTACCTTCCTTTGTTACTGGGCAGGATATCATTTTGGAAAGATAATAAGTTGTGTCTGGTAAGGCAGGCGAGGCAGGGCCAGCAATGTATGTTCTAATATCACACTAGAGCTTTCAATGTGTGTTTTAACATCACACTAGACTAGAGCTTTCAATGTGTGTTCTAACATCACACTAGAGCTTTCAATGTGTGTTCTAACATCACACTAGAGCTTTCAATGTGTGTTTTAACATCACACTAGAGCTTTCAATGTATGTTCTAACATCACACTAGAACTTTCAATGTGTGTTTTAACATCACACTAGACTAGAGCTTTCAATGTATGTTCTAACATCACACTAGAGCTTTCAATGTGTGTTTTAACATCACACTAGACTAGAGCTTTCAATGTGTGTTCTAACATCACACTAGAGCTTTCAATGTGTGTTCTAACATCACACTAGAGCTTTCAATGTGTGTTCTAACATCACACTAGAGCTTTCAATGTGTGTTTTAACATCACACTAGAGCTTTCAATGTATGTTCTAACATCACACTAGAACTTTCAATGTGTGTTTTAACATCACACTAGAGCTTTCAATGTGTGTTCTAACATCACACTAGAGCTTTCAATGTGTGTTTTAACATCACACTAGAGCTTTCAATGTATGTTCTAACATCACACTAGAACTTTCAATGTGTGTTTTAACATCACACTAGAGCTTTCAATGTGAGTTTTAACATCATACTAGAGCTTTCAATGTGTGTTCTAACATCACACTAGAGCTTTCAATGTATGTTCTAACATCACACTAGAGCTTTCAATGTGTGTTCTAACATCACACTAGAGCTTTCAATGTGAGTTTTAACATCATACTAGAGCTTTCAATGTGTGTTCTAACATCACACTAGAGCTTTCAATGTATGTTCTAACATCACACTAGAGCTTTCAATGTGTGTTCTAACATCACACTAGAGCTTTCAATGTGTGTTCTAACATCACACTAGAACTTTCAATGTGTGTTTTAACATCACACTAGAGCTTTCAATGTGAGTTTTAACATCATACTAGAGCTTTCAATGTGTGTTCTAACATCACACTAGAGCTTTCAATGTATGTTCTAACATCACACTAGAGCTTTCAATGTGTGTTCTAACATCACACTAGAGCTTTCAATGTGAGTTTTAACATCATACTAGAGCTTTCAATGTGTGTTCTAACATCACACTAGAGCTTTCAATGTATGTTCTAACATCACACTAGAGCTTTCAATGTGTGTTCTAACATCACACTAGAGCTTTCAATGTGTGTTCTAACATCACACTAGAACTTTCAATGTGTGTTTTAACATCACACTAGAGCTTTCAATGTGTGTTCTAACATCACACTAGAGCTTTCAATGTGAGTTTTAACATCATACTAGAGCTTTCAATGTGTGTTCTAACATCACACTAGAGCTTTCAATGTGTGTTTTAACATCACACTAGAGCTTTCAATGTGTGTTCTAACATCACACTAGAGCTTTCAATGTGTGTTTTAACATCACACTAGAGCTTTCAATGTGAGTTTTAACATCACACTAGAGCTTTCAATGTGTGTTCTAACATCACACTAAAGCTTTCAATGTGAGTTCTAACATCACACTAGAGCTTTCAATGTGTGTTCTAACATCACACTAGAGCTTTCAATGTGTGTTTTAACATCACACTAGAGCTTTCAATGTGTGTTCTAACATCACACTACTAGAGCTTTCAATGTGTGTTCTAACATCACACTAGAGCTTTCAATGTATGTTCTAACATCACACTAGAGCTTTCAATGTGTGTTCTAACATCACACTAGAGCTTTCAATGTATGTTCTAACATCACACTAGAGCTTTCAATGTGTGTTCTAACATCACACTAGAGCTTTCAGCTTTAATTCGGTCGTGACCCGAGACTCTTTTCCTTGTCCTCTCATTTCTCCTCACAGAAGTCCTTTGGGCATGAAAACATCACATAACTACAACCGCTGGATTTGTCCACAATGAGATTACTGAAGCCTGATTGACTTTGCTGGCTAGTCGGAGCAAGAATGACATCGTCTTGTCTTATCTGAAGGGGCCACTGCACTGCCTATCACTTCCTCTCAGCGCTTGAGTTCTGATTTAATTCACACCAGGAAGTGTAGGTCAGATGGGGGGAAAGCATATGCCTCCCCCTGCTCACACACAGCAGGCGATTTCCTCTCCTCCAACGGAAGACAGCCATCTAAATATAGCTATGAAAACAGGCTGTATCTTTGTAGAAAAACTCCCCTCTCTATCTATATATGTTGTGCCATATGAGGGCTGAGTTTCCCACCCTGTTGAGGGATTTTCATATAGATGAAATGTCGGCCTTGGTATTTGGCCTTAATTACTCTGCTTTTCCTAGACAGCATTGGCACGCATACTTTAGCTTAAAAAGGGATCAGTGTACATGTACGTTCCTGCATATACAAGGCCTACTTCTTCATATACAAGGCCTACTTCTTCATTTATACAAGGCCTACTTCTTCATTTATACAAGGCCTACTTCTTCCTCTGACGTTTGTAGATCAGAAGCCGGCGCTACACGCCAGAAAGATAGGCCCTTCAAATGAAATTGAGCGCTGTCCAAGTGTGGAAAACCATGCAAACGTGTCATACTTATACACACACACACACACACACACACACACACACACACACGAACACACACACGAACACACACACATACACGCACACGCACGCACGCACGCACGCACGCACGCACACGCACACACACACACACACACACACACACACACACACACACACACACACACACACACACACACACACACTCACACAATCACAGAAACAGTCCATTTCAAAACTCGATCTCTTCTGGATGAAAAATGTAACCTGCTCTATATTATTCAGTTGAGTTAAATATTTCAAAAATACAATTGATTAATTTATAGTGGTACTGTTTTGTAATTCAAGTCAAGTACAGTAACGTCTTCAATAATAATAATGCTAGTCAAATTTCCTTCCAGCAATCATTTTATAATGCTGGATTATTTCCAAGTTACATTTATTATAGCTCTTAATCAATGTTGCAGTCTCACAGAATTTCATAACACCCACATTATGAAAAAATAAATAAAACCTTAGACCCTCAACTGAGGACAAGTAAAAAAAAAACACACACAGGTCACCTAACAACGTATGAACTATTTGTAATTAGACATCAACATGTTCATGTTCGTGTTCATGTCTAATTCCAAATAGTTCATAGTTATATGGTACCGGACCTGTAAAATGTGTGAGTCTATTCAACTGTTCATAATGTAGTTACATGCTTGGGACAAACTATTGATACCATGTTAGTTGTAGCTTGAAAGACAGGCAACATTGATTTATGTGTGTGAAGGAATTTCTGCAGTGTGACTGTGCCACAGTGGCACAGTCAGCCCCCCCCCCCCCCGTCTCAAAAGGCATATGCTATTTGTGTAAATGTAAATAGTCCATGTGGCAATTTGTATGATGTGAAGCATGAGGGGGAACTAAAAATATAAATTACAAAATACGTTCTAATCATTTCCTGAATTAGGTTGTAAATAGCCACATGAGCTATTTACAGCCGGGTAAAAATAGCTACATGAACTATTTACACCCGGGTGTAAATAGTCACATTAGACATGAACACCAATGTACTTACTGTGTAATTATTACATTGGTGTTCATGTCTAATTACAAATAGTTCATGCGTTGTTAGCGACCTGTCATTTTGGGTCACAGTAACAGTAGGCCCCCCAGATTGGGGGGGCCTGTGTTCTTGTGACTAACATGCGCTGTTGTTCCCCCCACATCTCCCATGCTGTTGCACGCTGTGGGTGCAATATTACAGTATACAGCCACCTGGACCCCCCAAACACCTGCTAAAATATAATTGCGCCTGAAAAACCTGGCAGATGGCTGTCATTAAATGGCTGTCCGTTAGCAAGTTTAAAGCAATCCCTGTCAATTTGCCCCCTCCCTACCACATATTCCCATATTTCTCTCATGTCCCATCTCATTCAGTTTACAGTACAGAACAACAAACACACACACACACACACACACACACACACACACACACACGCACGCACGCACACACACACAGGCACACACGCAGGCACACGCACACACACAGCAAAAATTACCATCTTGAAAAGACAGTAGTAGTCACAGATTTAATCACTTGCTGTAAAGTACCACACTTGTCATATAAAACCAGCCAGAAAAAACTTGTTCCAGAGTGGCAGCTGTTTTATAAAAATGTTTGATAAAACTGGCTTGAAATGGGATATCATCATCTCTGAGACATGGTCGCTCTTAGGCACCGAATTGCCGTCGTTAGCCTCAGTAGAGCAGCCTTTTTATTTGTTGTTATTTGCTCTTACCCCCGCAAATAACCCACAGCTGAATGCAACAAGTTCACGCCAGTTCACTGGAACCTGTCCAAAGGTATTCTGGGAAATGTAGGAATAAAGTAGCTGAAGCACAAGAGAGGTTGAGGGAAAGTGGGTACACAAAAAAGTAAACACATTGTCGATTAATCACATGCCGAGGGTGGATTTTTTTCATGTTTTAAATGGCTTATAATTAATAATTACTCACAATCAGT
>NC_139624.1:33478266-33480766 GCF_964638095.1 Poromitra crassiceps
TTGTGATTGATCACCTCAGGTAGTGTAGACTGTACATTTAATCCAGACAAACCAATCATCACTCTGTTCTCAACTACATCGGACCCTTAGAGGGGGTGGGGGGAGGTGGGGGGTTGGAGGTTGGGGGTAGATTGTGGCCAAAGTGTTGTAGGTGAGCGGGCCCGGCTTGAATTGATTTCTGTGCTGGTGTGTCATTTAGTGTTTATAAAGCGTTGCTCCTTTTGCTCCTCAGTATGGAAAATTGCTGCAACAACTTCAATGTACAGTATATGGCTTCACCGACCAATGGGTCATGGAGTGTTGGGAGGGTTAAATGTATCCCACTACAGAATACTGAATACATGGCCTAAAATGTACATTTTGTAATGTATTCCATTAGAATACTCAAGTTACGTATAACCTATTCTGAATACTTTGGATTACTTTTGGAATAAAATAGAGGTATGTAAACACAATGTGCCCAGATATAGCAGGTACAGTATGTAAACACAATGTGCACAGATATAGCAGGGTTGTCGGGAGGCAGGTACACAGCGTGCGCACAACTTGCGTGCTTCATATGAATTTTAGGGCAAATAAAACAAAGTAAACAAATAAAAGTATTTCCTTCAAGTATTCTTTTTTTAAATAAAGTAACTGTATTCAGAATACCACCAATTTAAACTGTAACTGTAATGGAATACAGTTATATTTTGTATTTTAAATGCTGTATTCTGAATACATGTATTCCATTACTCCCCAACCCTGGCCATGGATGACGGTCCAGCCTCCAATCAAGAAGATAAAAAAGAAGAAGAAAAACATGCAGTAGTTTTTGTTTTTCTTGCTGTTGTTGCTCTTACTGCTCTTCCTCTTTTGGCTAAAATGCACGTTTTCTCTCGGTCTTGCTCTTTTTGCCTGCATGCCTGTGTCTCTCTCTCTCTCTCTCTCTCTCTCTCTCTCTCTCTCTCTCTCTCTCTCTCTCTCTCTCTCTCTCTCTCTCTCTCTCTCTCTCTCTTTCTCTCTCTCTGTCTCTCTATCTCTGGCCTGACAGACAGGGCTGAGTCCCAGTGGATATTCCTCCCCCCCAACTGTCACAATGATGACATAACCTTTAAAAAGCCCTTTGGCTTGATTTCTTACATCAGTCTGCTTTATTTCTGCAGCCCCCCTCCCCCCATGACCACTGCAATTCTTCTCTGAAAGCTGCCCGCTCTATTATTAACTGTACATGATGTGTAGGACTGTACAATGAAGTCCAGATCAATAAGATATGTGCAGTGCAGTGCAGTGCAGTGCAGTGCCTGCTGCCCGCTGCCCGGGAATGTGCTCTTTGTATAAAACGGACAAATCACAGAGTGATAATGCAGTTAAGCACAAAATAGTGTTCGTTTCAATGTAACAATTTGATTTACACATTAGTTACATCATAAAATGTATGTTTTACTAGTCATACATGCCTTTGTGGTTATGATTTCAATCTATCTCCATGCTGAGTGCATAAAATATGTTTATATGATGAGCGAGGTACACATCTAACACATAAAAGGACAATCTAGCCATGTATGTATGTATGTATGTATGTATACGTAAGTACGTATAGACTAGACTCAGCTCTCAGTCTTCTGTTTCACTACTGTTTGGTGGTTAGGTGGCGCTGTTGGTGCCGCCGCCGCTCACCAAACGTCTGGAAACCGAGACTACGTAGTGTTACGTTGCTAGCTAACCTGGCTCGTACTAATACCTAGTTTACCCCGCTAAGGTTAGTCAGCCCGTAAACTGGCGCTTCCCTATGTGTGTTTTAACATGAAAGTGAAACTACCTGGGTGAATGTAATTCTATCTGAGGGGTATCATGTAGGTTTGACTCACCCAAGACTTGTCGTTAACGTTATCTACTCCTGGTGTTGTTGTTCTTGGCTCTGCTGCGACCAGCTCATGCTTGAGCAGACGAGCCCTGTTCAGCTGCTTCGTCTGACCAACTCGGCCAGCCCGCTCTCGGTCTCGGTATGGAAGTTCAGGGGTTGGGGGAAAGGTGTATCACCCGTTGTTGGATAGTCTCTTTTGTCTCTAGAGTCCGCAACCTGTTGGCTTAATGAATCAAACACCACTCCACCCCTTTGTGTGACGTCAGTCTCACCCTATCAATAGTCTAACCTTGTCCAAACCACAACCTACTCCTATCCTAACGGAACCACACACCCAGCTCTAATGCTCTATCGTAACAGTAGAGACAGACACCGTTTGCCTGACAGCATTCATATTTGGCACGGGTACAGGCAGAGGTCCCAAACAGACGGTGACAGGCCCAGATTTTTTGATTAGGTCATTATGGCTGATTAAAAACGGTCAATTAGTCATAGCACTACCCACAGCAGCCAGCAGG
This sequence comes from Poromitra crassiceps, assembly GCF_964638095.1. Taxonomy (NCBI): domain Eukaryota; kingdom Metazoa; phylum Chordata; class Actinopteri; order Beryciformes; family Melamphaidae; genus Poromitra; species Poromitra crassiceps. The sequence goes on from NC_139624.1 coordinate 33,480,631, forward strand.
TGACAGACAGACAGACAGACAGACAGACAGACAGACAGACAGACACACACACACACACACACACACACACACACACACACACACACACACACACACACACACACACACACACACACACACACACACACACACACAC
>NC_139624.1:33485766-33490766 GCF_964638095.1 Poromitra crassiceps
ACACACACACACACGCGCGCGCGCACGCGCACACGCGCGCACACACACACACACACACACACACACACACACACACATACACACGCACGCATGCACACACGCATGCACGCACACACAAGCTGAGAGGCAGTGTAAAGTGAGAGAAATAAAAAAATATGTACAAGCCACTGATTCCCAACCAGCGGTACCTACAGTAGGGGTACTTGAGCTAGGTGAGTGGCTTGCAGGGGATACTTGGAAAGATTGGGGATTACAAATTATTTCCAAAATGATTTAAAAAAATAATTTCAAGTCACCTTCATGCTGTCAAAACCGCATGCAAAGCAACAAGCTACATAGCACCCATAGGCTCAAACGTCCTGCTGTCGCTCCACATTCAGGTTTAGGGAAACTCAGTGACAAAAGGGAAAAAGAGGCCAGCCCCAAACACTGGCAGTTCAGTGAAAAATTGTACAAAATATATTTTGTATGGATTTATGCTACTCGTACATCTGCGGATGCACCGCAGGCACAGTGTTTTCCGCAGCTCGAGGGGTAGCCTACATAAGACAAAAGGATTGGGAACCACTGGTAAGCAATAAATATGGAGGAAGGGAAGAAATAAAGAAAATAAGGTGTAAACTTAGACTTTGGACCAAACCGTTCTGGGGACTCCCTGAGAGGAACTTCCCACTGGGGAGGTCCCCCGAGAACTACCGGTACTTACCTTCAAGAGCTTTTTTTCTGTTTGCTTTCGCACCGCCAATAGGAAGGCTAGAGTGATATGTAAGCCGGCGAGTGGTTAGCATGCTAACCACTATAGTGGTATACAGCAAAGCAAGTGAGAGTTCATTGGGGATTCATGCTACTTTGGTTAACAAAGCTAGCTAACTACGTTATTAACATTAGATAGCTAATTCTTGCAACAACAAAAAGAAAGAAAGCAAAATAACATTAGTGATGATAGTTAGGCTATACAGCCTCTGCATTTCTAGAGTTCGAGAAGCTTCCTCTTGTGCTGGCAGAGTACCTACCCTGAAGTAGGAGCGAAAGTCCCTCAAAACGGCATTCTAATAAGAACTACGATAATATAGTTCCCAGTTCCTGCGGTGTGTGGACACCAAAAGGGAGAGTTCCTCCAACTGTTCTTAGAACTATGAAAAAGTTCTTCTGATAGAGATTCTCAACAACACCAGGCAGAGAAGAGGCTCTTCTGTTCCAGGGTTTTTCTTTCTCTGCTTGAGGCTCCTTTCTTCATTTCGGTCTCTGAATTACAGAGTGCCTACTTCCCACAGGCCTATAGTGAGCACACAGTACTAATTCACAGTCAATCTGTGCATTGGAGCGCCGCAGAGACTCATTTAAATACTGCCCACAGCATATCTCTCCATGTCTCTATCCCTATAAAAGCAAAAAAATATATATATATATTTTCCCTGCATTTATTTATTTATTATTTTTTTGCTGAAAATTAAATGTTTTATGGTCACTCACGATTCTCTGGAAGACTGGTTGGCTTGGTTCAAGCCTTAAAACTTGTTATATAAGGATTTTTCGAAATGTCTATGGAGAAAATGAATGGGGAATTCACTTCTGGGGCAAGAAACGTCACATGACTGTTGAGCTCTATTATTCAGTCTTACATCCTATAAATCTATCCCCTCACTTTCCATAGGCTACTTTCATTCCCTTCATCTGTCCAGAGCTTGGGGGGTGAGTTGCCAGGCAGGATGCCAGGCAGCACACAACAGATTCGCATGTCTTTTCTGGTCTGTCTTCTTGTCTTTTTATGGCCTCTGGCAATAATAGCGTTGGAGAGTGCATGGCCAGGACAGAGTTCATTTGCTGTGTCAATGTAAATAATTACCATACCATCAATCTGCCTGAATGCACTGATTGAATTCTGGGTGATAATATGCAGAGTGACATGTATAATGTATGGACAGACTATAATATACTATCACATGCATGTCTTGCAAGGACTGAGGCCTGCATGCTGTCTATCCATATACAATGTTGCTACTGTGTTCTGCACCACCAAGTCAATTCCTGCACATCTATTGTACAGTAGGCTACTTGCCACATAAAACAAATCTGAGTCTGAATTTAATGATGCTTCTTTGTCTTCAGCTTCTGTTTTACAGTCGTTGTAGAAAATGTGGGGAAATCCACCTACAGATACTGTTACACTGCCAGATATCATCAATTTGTGATGTTCAATGCTTTCAGGAATTGAGATGACATATTGTAATTGATCTTTTTGGTGCACCCACTTTCCATCAACCTCATCTACTTCTGATTCATTGTGTTTTCTCACGTTTCCCAGAACGACTTTCAGTAACTCAGAGACTGTCCCTGAATGATTGTTGAATGTCAGCACCGATTGTCGTCATCACATTCTCTTTTACAATAAACCTGGCGAAAACATTGAGTCTAGAAAAGCCCTTTGATTCTGAGGGGTTGACACTAAAATTAGATGTTTTAGGTAAGGCTAGAAGCCAGTTTTCTGCAATCAAACTTCATTGTAGCTGTACTGGTACTTAACCCAGCTATTTCTGTTAAAGTGTTTACGGTGGATTTTTCACTCACTCACTCACTCACTCACTCACTCACTCACTCAACTCACTCACTCACTCACTCACTCACTCAACTCACTCACTCACTCACTCACTCACTCACTCACTCACTCAACTCAACTCACTCACTCACTCACTCACTCACTCAACTCACTCACTCACTCACTCACTCACTCAACTCACTCACTCACTCACTCAACTCACTCACTCACTCACTCACTCACTCAACTCACTCACTCACTCACTCACTCACTCAACTCACTCACTCACTCACTCACTCACTCAACTCACTCCCTCCCTCCCTCCCTCCCTCACTCACTCACTCCCTCACTCAACTCACTCACTCACTCACTCACTCACTCCCTCCCTCCCTCCCATGGTTTATATATATCTCAATTTACAGGTTGAATTGATATAGGAAATCATCAGGGATGTAAAACCTGCATCTCCATTGCAGGTGTCCATCCACAGTGGCTATAGGGTGTAAGTGAGGGAATGGAAGCTTAGGTGGAGATAGATGCAACCCGAGAGTCTCTAATCATCTCCAGCTGCTGCCCACTATATCTCCCCATCTCTCTCTTGTCTCCTTTCCCCCTGATGATCCCCTGCTCTCTCTCTCTCCTCTCTTCTTCCCTCTCTAGCCCAGTGCGTAATCTCCCACACAGCTGCAGGCAGATCTAGCTCAGGGTGCCCGTGGGCTGTGTTTATCCCAGGCTTCATGGCTCCCCAGGCAGGCAGGAGGGGAGGGGGGATGCCCTCACCGCAGGATCACCGGAGCTTCTCATGGCATCAGTCCATGCCACCCTGCAGCGCACAGATGGTGCTGACCTACAGAAAAGAAAATCCCACTCAAAATGTGAGAAACAAAAACACATGGGCTGGTGGTTGGATGGATTATACTGTACAGAATTGTCTATGCGAGACTTGAGTGAGAGGATCATGTTTTCAGATGCTGATGTGTTTGTTTCAACCCGTTCTCACTCCCAAGTCATCAAATACTGATGTTAGGTCAGGACCCCTTAAAGGGGAATTCCGGTTTTTTACAACCTGGACCTTATTTCCAGCTATCTACAGCCTACAGTTAGGCTGTAGCTAATCTATAGCCTAGCCTAAACTATTCTGACCTGCCGGCATCCTCAACCAGTGATGGAGAGCACCGATGCCCGCCATCCCGCCCCCTGCCCCCACACCCATAACGCGTGAGAGGGAAGGCCGGGCTGAGACACACCGGAATCCCCCCTCCACCCCCAGCGCACGCAAGAAATCCTTTCCACCCGCAGAATTATATTCCCAGGATTGCCTCAGTGACTAGCTGAGGAGTGTGAGGGCCAATGCACCGTAGGGGCCCAACTTTGGACCCCAATTGGGGACCCCCCTAGGCCGAGATGCAATAGATGCCGGGCTAAACATTTTACAGAGTTTCAGATACGGAAATGAAATTTACAAAAAGCAAAAGAAAATTGAAAAAGTAAGGAAGAGTCCAAAAAATAAAATTGAGTCTTTAAATGTTTATGAGTTCATGGAAAGGGGATAGTTAGCTAGGTGAAAAGAGAAAAAGTAGTCTTTAATGATCTGAGAGTTACACAAGGGGCGATCTGAGAGTCCGCATTGGTGGCATCTATTGAGAAGAGAAGGGGGGGGTAGGGGTCAGTAGTGGTGATGATGAGGCAGGGGGGGGAGGGGGGAGGGCGACGAGCAGGCAAGAAGTAGCAGGTATTGGGCCAGGGCGACGAGCAGGCAAGAAGTAGCAGGTATTGGGCCAGGGCGACGACGAATGGCCGGTTGGGTGGCGACGAATGGCCGCGGTGATGATGAACGACTGGATGAGCAGGGCCAGCAGCAGCAACAAGATACAACAGCCAGCAGCCGTGGTGAGGGCCGTCGGACAGGCATGCCGGCAGGCCCATCAGAGTTGACGAGACTCAGGCCAACAAAGGGCACCTGAGGAGGAGAAAGAGAAGAGGGCCAGTACGGAGGAATCTGCGCAGACAGAGGTGGAACTAGGTTTGGCACTGGCAGCTAATAGTTTCCTGCCTATGCTGCTGCGACAACTAACACTATACTACTAATTCAAGTCTAAGTTTAGACTGATACTGCTGGCTTGAGACAGCCCGCTCAGCAGTTCAGGACTAAGTTTATTCAGTAGCTATTAAGAGTATGTCTGCTAATAGGTCGACTAATGCTATACTACTAAGTCAGGTCTAAGATCAAGTTTAGACCGATGCTGCTGGCTTGAGACAGCCCGCTCAGCAGTTCAGAACTAAGTTTACTCAACAGCTAATAATTGTTTCCAGAGAATGACACCATCAGACACAACCATATGATTGGGAAAATAAATGGGTTTTGAGTCTAGTTTTGAAGATTTCAATGGAACCGGCTTCCCTAACTGACAGAGGAAGCTGGTTCCAGCGATGTGGAGCACGGTAAGAAAATGCTCTGCTACCT